>NW_026868340.1:0-55018 GCF_020745735.1 Hemiscyllium ocellatum
CCCTCTCTCCCTCCCTCCCTCTCTCTCCCTCCCCCTCTCTCTCTCTCTCCCTGTTTTGTTACCTTCCCCTTCTCCCTGCAGCCTGTGGGAACAGGACTCGACCCTCTGGAAGGTCGCCCGAAGCTCATGGAATGGCGGGAGCGAGTCACACGTGCCGTGGGGAAGGGGCTGTTCCATGAGGCCCACGAGAAGCTGATGAAGGAGAAGGAATTGTTCAAACTTATTGACCCAAAATCTCCTCGGATGCAGCAGCTTGCAAAAAACCTGCAGAAAGTCTACAAATGAAGGGCTGGGCTGGTGAGACCTGGTGCTGGAGATACCTGTTAATGTCTACCTTGACATGGTCACCTTCACCATCTCCCACCTTCAAATAAACCCCCCGAAACGATGAGAATCTCCTCTCTCGTGGTTTGCTGATTTCTGTGGCCTTTATTTGGACTATTTTGCCTTTCTCTGGGGTCATGGATCCCGCTGCCATGGTGGGGTTTGAACTGAAACCTTTGCCAGTTGGTGGGGTGGGGGGCGTGGGGTCAGGGGTTTTGTGGAACAGGTGATACCAGCCGCCCTCACCCTTGATACCACCATCTCCCCAACCCACAAGGAATCGGGACTGGTTTAGGTTGGGATGGGCATGGGCGAGTTGGGCCGAAGGGTCTGTTTCCATGCTCTAGGACTTTAATGACTGGAATACAAAATTCAGTCAGAGCACTGACTAGTTGACATGGCTTTAAGTATGTTGGTTAAGGGATAAATAAACATTGAAACATCGAAGATAGGAAGAGGTGTAGGCCAGCGTGGAGAGGATGAGCTGCTGGAGTCTGCCTCCCATCCTGACACCCTTCTGATCGACCTACAGCGTGAGTCTGCCCCCTCAGGCTGACCTGGTAACTCTCAGTGTAACGCTATAGCAAGGATCCTGTGTGCTCAGGGACACACGCACAGCTGATGGACTGGACCGGGCCGTACCTCCCAGGCTCTGTGCTCACTCTCACAGAGCTCACTCACTCTGCATCTCCCTGGAGTCTCACACCATCCCCACCCTGCCTTACCTTCCATGTCAGAAAGAAGTCGCTTGGCCTCACTGTGAACAAACCCTCCCTAAAGGATACAGGGAGGAAGGAGCACCAGGGGACTGATGGTCAGCTGCATAACGGAGGTTTCACACAGCCCACACTGCAGAGAGCTCTGGGGGGTGGGGGGGGGGGAGCTGTGTGAGTGTGTGAGAGAGGGTCTGTGTGTGTGTGGAATTATAGAATCTCCACAGTGTGGAAGCAGGCCATTCAGCCCATTGAGTCCACACCAACCCTCCAAAGGGCATCCCATCCAGATTCACCCCATCCCTGTAACCCTGCATTTCCCATGGCCAATCCACCCTAACATCTTTGGACAGTGGGAGGAAACTGGAGCACCCGGAGGAAACCCACGCAGACACGGGGAGAATGTGCAAACTCCACACAGACAGTCGCCTGAGGCTGGAATCGAACCTGGGTCCCTGGCGCTGTGGGGCACCAGCACTAACCACTGAGCCACCGTGTGTAGATTTGATTCAACTCAGATGAAGTTTGCTTCAGCTTCCCGTCTGGAACTTCAGATCCTCATTCTTGCGTTTGGATGGGGCTCTCAGATTGATTATTCCTCAGGGAGTGAGTATCATTCCAGCATCAGGGAACTATGGAGCAGTCAGTCAGGGCCCAGTGGGTGGGGAAGGGGGGATTCTGAGAGACAGCATTTTACCTGCAGCTCGAGAGGCAAGGACTTTGTGCGTGGGAAACCATGTCCCTCAGACTGGCTGGAGTTCTTTGAGAATGTCACCAAGAGGGGAGAGCAGTCAATGTTGTCGACATGGACTTTAGCAAGGCCTTCAACAAACTCCACACGGCAGACTGGGTGGGAACGTTTGATCACAAAGGATCCAGGGAGAGTGAGCCAGATGGCTACAAGATCGGCTGGATGGTAGCACCCAGGGGGGGTGGGGAGGGGATTGTGTTTTGGACTGGAAGCCTACCAATGGCAGTGCTGTGTAGGGATCGGTGTGGGCTCCACTGCTGTTTGTCCTTTATATCAACGAGGGGAAAGGGAAAAATCACACAACACCAGACCGAGGGAACCCTGAGAAGAGTATAAAGGCAGTAGGAGGATACTTAAGGGGGAAATCAGGAGGGCAACAAGGGGACATGAGATAGCTTTGGCAAATAGCAAATATTAAGGAGAATCCAAAGGGTTTTTGCAAATACATTAAGGACAAAAGGGTAACTAGGGAGAGAATAGGGCCCCTCAAAGATCAGCAAGGTGGCCTTTGTGTGGAGCCACAGAAAATGGGGGAGATACTAAATGAGTATTTTGCATTAGTATTTACTGTGGAAAAGGATATGGTAGATATAGACTGTAGGGAAATAAATGGTGACATCCTGCAAAATGTCCAGATTACAGAGAAGCAAGTGCTGGATGTCTTGAAATGTCTTAAAGGTGGATAAATCCCCAGGACCTGATCAGGTGTACCCGAGAACTCTGTGGGAAACTAGAAAAGTGAATGTTGGGTCTCTTGCTGAGATATTTGTGTCATCGATAGTCACAGGTGAGGTGCTGGAAGACTGGAAGTTGGCTAACATGGTGCCACTGTTTAAGAAAGGTGGTAAAGACAAGCCAGGAACTATAGGCCAGTGAGCCTGACCTCGGTGGTGGGCAAGTTGTTGGAGGGAATCCTGAGGGAAAGGATGTACATGTATTTGGAAAGGCAAGGACTGATTCGGGATTGTCAACATGGCTTTGTGCATGGGAAATCATGTCTCACAAACTTGATTGAGTTTTTTGAGGAAGTAACAAAGAAGATTGATGAGGGCAGAGCAGTAGATGTGATCTATATGGACTTCAGTAAGGCGTTCGACAAGGTTCCCCATGGGAGACTGATTAGCAAGGTTAGATCTCACGGAATACAGGGAGAACTAGCCATTTGGATACAGAACTGGCTCAAAGGTAGAAGACTGGTGGTGGTGGAGGGTTGTTTTTCAGACTGGAGGCCTGTGATCAGTGGAGTGCCACAAGGATCAGTGCTGGGTCCCCTACTTTTTGTCATTTACATAAATGATTTGGATGCGAGCATGAGAGATACAGTTAGTAAGTTTGCAGATGACACTAAAATTGGAGGTGTAGTGGACAGCGAAGAGGGTTACCTCAGATTACAACAGGATCTGGACCAGATAGGCCAATGGGCTGAGAAGTGGCAGATGGAGTTTAATTCAGATAAATGCGAGGTACTGCATTTTGGGAAAACAAATCTTAGCAGGACTCATACACTTAATGGTAAGGTCCGAGGGAGTGTTGCTGAACAAAGAGACCTCAGGGTGCAGGTTCATAGCTCCTTGAAAGTGGAGTCACAGGTGTAGGATAGTGAAGGCGGCGTTTGGTATGCCTTCCTTTATTGGTCAGAGTATTGAGTACAGGAGTTGGGAGGTCATGTTGCGGCTGTACAGGACATTGGTTAGGCCACTGTTGGAATATTTTGTGCAATTCTGGTCTCCTTCCTATCGGAAAGATGTTGTGAAACTTGAAAGGGTTCAGAAAAGATTTACAAGGATGTTGCCAGGGTTGGAGGATTTGAACTATCGGGAGAGGCTGAACAGGCTGGGACTGTTTTCCCTGGAGCATTGGAGGCTAAGGGGTGATCTTATAGAGGTTTACAAAATTATGAGGGGCATGGATAGGGTAAATAAGCAAAATATTTTCCCTGGGGTCGGGGAGTCCAGAACTAGAGGGCATAGGTTTAGGGCGAGAGGGGAAAGATATAAAAGAGACCTAAGGGGCAACTTTTTCACACAGAGGGTGGTACGTGTATGGAATGAGCTGCCAGAGGATGTGGTGGAGGCTGGTACAATTGCAACATTTAAGATGCATTTGGATGGGTATATGACTAGGAAGGGTTTGGAGGGATATGGGCCAGGTGCTGGCAGGTGGGACTAGATTGCGTTGGGATATCTGGTCGGCATGGACGGGTTAGTCAGAAGGGTCTGTTTCCATGCTGTATATCTCTATGTCTCTATGACTCTATGACCAGGTTATAGTCCAATAGGTTTAATTGGAAGCACTAGCTTTCGGAGCGCTGCTCCTTCATCAGGTGGTTGTGGGAATACACAATTGTAAGAGACAGCATTTGTAGCAAACGTTTACAGTGTGATGTAACTGGAATTATAGACTGAAAAATACCTTGATTGTTTATTACTTTCATCTGTTGGAATACTTTGATAGTTTCACTTCCTTCATGTGTAAATCACAAAACATTCTTTCAAAAGTTACATTCTCAGGTTAACTGTAACAATTGGTGTGAGCTGGATCATATGTTGAAGGGGTCAGCCCCTGTGTTCTCTGTCTGTGCCACAAGGTTTGGGCGGATTCTAATCTAAAACGTGAGCTAACAGCCTCTTACATGGATTCATGCAGTTCTTGAGCAAAGTACAATGTAACACTGCAAGTACAAATTCACCCACAAATGTACATGTTTGTGTGTACGTGTGTGTGTCTATAGGAGTGTGTGTGTGTGTGTGTTTGTGTGTATAGAGTTGTCTCAGTCTTTGAGAGGATGTATGTGTGAGTCTGGGAGTGTGTGTTTGTGAGTGTATAGTGTGGTCTAAGTCTGTGAGAGGATTTATGTGCGAGTGTGGGAGTGGGTGTGTCTGTCGGAGTGTGTGTGTGTGTGTGTGTATTGTGTGATCTAAGTCTGTGAGAGGGTACATGTGTGAGTGTGGGAGTGTGTGTGTCAGGGTGTGTGTGAGTGTCTGTGTACGTGTCTGTGTATACGTGTGTCTGTGTGTGTATACGTGTGTGTGTGTATGTGTAAGTGTGTGTGTGTACGTGTGTGTGTGCACGTGTGTGTACGTGTGTGTGTGCGTGATCTGTCTGTCTGGGGGGATGTGGCTGTCTGCTGGAGAGAGTGTATACGTGCGTGTGAGTGTGGAGTGTCTAAGTCTATGAGAGGATGTATGTGTGAGTGTGTGTGTCTGTAGGAGTGTGTGTGTGTGAGTGTGTAGAGTGGTCTAAGTCTGTGTGAGGATGTATGTGTGAGTTGGGGAGCGGGTGTGTCTGTTGGAGAGTGTGTGTGAGTGTGGGAGTGTGTGTGTGAGTGTCTGTGTACGTGTCTGTGTATACGTGTGTCTGTGTGTGTATATAGGAGTGTGTGTGGGGTTAGGATCATCCTGCTTGTTGGGGGACTTATTGTTGGAGGGGCTGTTTGTTGGCGGTCAGTTTGTTTGGGGATTCCTTTTTTGGGAGACTTTTTGTTTGGGGACACATTGCTGGGGGACAAATTGTTTGCAGGGACGTAGTGTCAGGAGGAAGTTTGTTGGGGGATTTGTTGTTGGGGAACAGTCTATTGGGGCACTGCTTGGAGGGGTTTGGTTGTCGGAGTCTAATTGTGGGGGATCTGGTTGTGGGAGGGGCTGAGTGTGAGTAGTTTGGTTCTTGGGGGGGGCTGATTGTGAGGGGATTGGTTCTTGGGGGGGCTGACTGTGAGGGGATTGGTTCTTGGGGGGGCTGATTGTGAGGGGATTGGTTCTTGGGGGCTGATTGTGAGTGGATTGGTTCTTGTGGGGGCTGACTGTGAGGGGAATGGTTCTTGGGGGGGCTGATTGTGAGTGGATTGGTTCTTGGGGGCTGAGTGTGAGGGGGTAGGTTCTTGGGGGGTTGAAAGTGAGGGGATTGGTTGCCTGGGGGGCTGATTGTAAGGTGATTAGATCTTGGGAGACTGATTGTGAGGGGATTGGTTGATGAGGGGGCTGATTGTGAGGGTATTGGTTGCCTGGGGGCTGAGTGTGAGGGGATTGGTTTCCTGGGGGTTGATTGTGAGGGGATTGGTTGCCTGGGGGCTGAGTGTGAGGGGATTGGTTGCCTGGGGGATGAGTGTGAGTGGATTGGCTGCTTTGAGGGCTGATTGTTGATGCAATGCTTCACCTCCCCTTAACCCTCAATCATCAATGTCAGCCCCAGCCAGTGTCATGGAGCTGTAGGAGGTGGATGATGGATGAGAGCATCTCCTCCAGACCATGGTCAGCTCATTGATGGAGGGAGATGAGAGCATGGGTCTCACCCCCCGAAGATCAACAAGGAGCAGAGCCTGCATCAACCCGGCCTAGCATTGTGCAGCAACCCCAACCCCAATCATCACCATCCACGGGGAGGATCCACTGGAGCATTCCCACTCACACTGGCTGGGCTAGATCCTGCAAATCCACTGGGAAGACAGACGGACGGACACCAGCCCCCATGAACAGGCCAACATCAAGGCACGGAGCCCATTCCCCAGCCCACACTCACCCGCCAGCCCATCCTGATTCCTAACTGCCCTCTGGGATGACCAACTATGGAATTTATGGAATGGGCAACAGGAGAGAGGGACAGCCAAGGTTAGTCTGGCATTCCGAGAGGAGAAACAGCTGGCTCCGTACTGACCGATCATGGGACTTCCAAACCCTCGGTCCAATATGACCGAACGGACTCCCATAATCCCACAACAGCGATGGATCCCTTTGGGTATGTCCTCTCATTCCTCAGCATGTGACTGGGATGAACCCCTTCCTTCCCAGCGTGGAACTGGGAACGTTGCATCCCCCTTCCTTCCCCAGCGTGTTACTGGGATGAACCCCTTCCTTCCCAGCGTGGAACTGGGAACGTCGCATCCCCCAAATTTCCCCAGCGTGTGACTGGGATGAACCCCTTCCTTCCCAGCGTGGAACTGGGAAGGTCGCATTCCGCGTTATTCCCCAGCGTGTGTCTGTGATGATCCCCTTCCTTCCCAGCGTTAAACTGGGAAGGTCGCATCACCCGTTATTCCCCAGCGTGTGTCTGGGATGAACCCCTTCCTTCCCAGCGAGGAACTGGGAAGGTCGCATCCTCCGTTATTCCCCAGCGTGTGACTGGGATGAACCCTTTCCTTCCCAGCGTGGAACTGGGAACGTCGCATCCCCCGTTATTCCCCAGCTTGTGACTGGGATGGACCCCTTCCTTCCCAGCGTGGAACTGGGAACATCACATCCCCCGTTATTCCCCAGCATGTGACTGGGATGGACCCCTTCCTTCCGAGCGTGGAACTGGGAAGGTCGCATCCTCCGTTATTCCCCAGCGTGTGACTGGGATGAACCCCTTCCTTCCCAGAATGGAACTGGGAACTTCGCATCCCCCGTTATTCCCTGGCGTGTGTCTGGGATGAACCCCTTCCTTCTCAACTTTAAGCTGGGATGGTCGTATCCCCCGTTATTCCCCAGCGTGTGACTTGAATGAACCCCTTCCTTCCCAGCGTTGAACTGGGGACGTCGCATCCCCCGTTATTCCCCAGCGTGTGACTGGGATGAACCCCTTCCTTCCCAGCGCTGAACTGGGAAGGTCGCATTCCCCGTTATTCCCCAGCGTGTGTCTGGGATGAATCCCTTCCTTCTCAGCGAGGAACTGGGAAGGTCGCATCCCCCGTTATTCCCCAGCGTGTGACTGCGATGTACCCCTTCCTTCCCAGCGTGGAACTAGGAAGGTCGCATCCCCTGCTATTCGCCAGCGTGTGACTGGGATGAACACCTTCCTTCCCAGCGTTAAACTGGGAAGTTCGCATCCCCCGTTATTCCCCAGCGTGTGTCTGGGAAGAACCCCTTCCTTCCCAGTGTGGAATTGGGAAGGTCGCATCCCCTGTTATTCCCCAGCCTGTGACTGGGATGAACCCCGTCCTTCCCAGCATGGAACTGGGAACGTCGCATCCCCCGATATTCCCCAGCGTGTGACTGGGATGAATCCCATCCTTCCCAGCGTGGAACTGGAAACGTCGCATCCCCCGTTATTCCCCAGCGTGTCACTGGGACGAACCCCTTCCATCCCAGCATGGAACTAGGAAGGTCGCATCCCCCGTTATTCCCCAGCGTGTGACTGGGATGAACCCCTTCCTTCCCAGCGTTGAACTGGGAAGGTCGCATTCCCCGTTATTCCCCAGCGTGTGACTGGGATGAACCCCTTCCTTCCCAGCGCTGAACTGGGAAGGTCGCATTCCCCGTTATTCCCCAGCGTGTGTCTGGGATGAATGTCTTCCTTCCCAGCGTTAAACTGGGAAGGTCGCATCCCCCGTTATTCCCCAGCGTGTGTCTGGGATGAACCCCTTCCTTCCCAGCAAGGAACTGGGAAGGTCGCATCCTCCGTTATTCCCCAGCGTGTGACTGGGATGAACCCCTTCCTTCCCAGCGTTAAACTGGGAAAGTCGCATCCCCCCTTATTCCCCAGCGTGTGTCTGGGATGAACCCCTTCCTTCCCAGCGTGGAACTGGGAAGGTCGCATCCCCCGTTATTCCCCAGCGTGTGACTGGGATGAACCCCTTCCTTCCCAGTGTTGAACTGGGAAGGTCGCAGTCCCCGTTATTCCCCAGCGTGTGACTGGGATGAACCCCTTCCTTCCCAGCGCTGAACTGGGAAGGTCGCATTCCGCGTTATTCCCCAGCGTGTGTCTGTGATGATCCCCTTCCTTCCCAGCGTTAAACTGGGAAGTTCGCATCACCCGTTATTCCCCAGCGTGTGTCTGGGATGAACCCCTTCCTTCCCAGCGTTGAACTGGGAAGGTCGCATCCTCCGTTATTCCCCAGCGTGTGACTGGGATGAACCCTTTCCTTCCCAGCGTGGAACTGGGACGCCGCAAACCCGTTATTCCCCAGTGTGTGTCTGGGATGAACCCTTTCCTTCCCAGCGTGGAACTGGGAACGTCGCATCCCCCGTTATTCCCCAGCTTGTGACTGGGATGGACCCCTTCCTTCCCAGCGTGGAACTGGGAACATCGCATCCCCCGTTATTCCCCAGCATGTGACTGGGATGGACCCCTTCCTTCCGTGCGTGGAACTGGGAAGGTCGCATCCTCCGTTATTCCCCAGTGTGACTGGGGTGATACCCTTCCTTCCCAGCTTGGAACTGGGAAGGTCGCATCCCCTGTTATTCCCCAGCATGTGACTGGGATGAACCCCTTCCTTCCCAGAATGGAACTGGGAACTTCGCATCCCCCGTTATTCCCTGGCGTGTGTCTGGGATGAACCCCTTCCTTCTCAACTTTAAGCTGGGATGGTCGTATCCCCCGTTATTCCCCAGCGTGTGACTTGAATGAACCCCTTCCTTCCCAGCGTGGGACTGGGGACGTCGCATCCCCCGTTATTCCCCCGCGTCCGTCTGGGATGAACCCCTTCCTTCCCAGCGTGGAACTGGGAAGGTCGCATCCCCCGTTATTCCCCAGCGTGTGTCTGGGATGAACCACTTCCTTCCCAGCGAGGAACTGGGAACGTCGCATCCTCCGTTATTCCCCAGCGTGTTACTGGGATGAACTCCTTCCTTCCCAGCATGGGACTGGGGACGTCGCATCCCCCGTTATTCCCCAGCGTCTGTCTGGGATGAACACCTTCCTTCCCAGCGTGGAACTGGGAAGGTCGCATCCTCCGTTATTCCCCAGCGTGTGTCTGGGATGGACCCCTTCCTTCCCAGCGTGGAACTGGGAACGTCGCATCGCCCGTTATTCCCCAGCTTTTGACTGGGATGGACCCGTTCCTTCCCAGCGTGGAACTGGAAATGTCACATCCCTGTTATTCCCCAGCGTGTGACTGGGAAGAACCCCTTCCTTTCCAGCGTTAAACTGGGAAGGTCGCATCCCCCGTTATTCCCCGCGTGTGTCTGGGATGAACCCCTTCCTTCCCAGCGTGGAACTGGGAAGGTCGCATCCCCTGTTATTCCCCAGCGTGTGACTGGGATGAACCCCTTCCTTCCCAGCGCTGAACTGGGAAGGTTGCATCCCCTGTTATTCCCCAGCGTGTGACTGGGATGAACCCCTTCCTTCCCAGCGTGGAACTGGGAAGGTCGCAACCCCCGTTATTCCCCAGCGTGTGACTGGGATGAACCCCTTCCTTCCCAGAATTAAACTGGGAAGTTCGCATCCCCCGTTATTCCCCAGCGTGTGTCTGGGATGAACCCCTTCCTTCCCAGCGAGGAACTGGGAAGGTCGCATCCCCCGTTATTCCCCAGCGTGTGACTGGGATGAACCCCTTCCTTCCCAGCGTGGAACTGGGAAGGTCGCATCCCCCGTTATTCCCCAGCGTGTGACTGGGGTGAACCCCTTCCTTCCCACCGTTGAACTGGGAAGGTCGCATTCCCCGTTGTTCCCCAGCGTGTGACTGGGATGGACCCCTTCCTTCCCAGCGTGGAACTGGGAAGGTCCCATCCCCTGTTATTCCCCAGCGTGTGACTGGGATGAACCCCTTCCTTCCCAGCGAGGAACTGGAAAGGTCGCATCCCCCGTTATTCCCCAGCGGGTGTCTGGGATGAACCACTTCCTTCCCAGCGAGGAACTGGGAAGGCCGCATCCTCCGTTATTCCCCAGCGTGTTACTGGGATGAACTCCTTCCTTCCCAGCGTGGGACTGGGGACGTCGCATCCCCCGTTATTCCCCAGCGTCTGTCTGGGATGAACACCTTCCTTCCCAGCGTGGAACTGGGAAGGTCGCATCCTCCGTTATTCCCCAGCGTGTTACTGGGATGAACACCTTCCTTCGCAGCGTGGAACTGGGAACGTCGCATCGCCCGTTCTTCCCCAGCTTTTGACTGGGATGGACCCGTTCCTTCCCAGCGTGGAACTGGAAATGTCACATCCCTGTTATTCCCCAGCGTGTGACTGGGATGAACCCCTTCCTTTCCAGCGTTAAACTGGGAAGGTCGCATCCCCCGTTATTCCCCAGCGTGTGTCTGGGATTAACCCCTTCCTTCCCAGAATTAAACTGGGAAGGTCGCATCCCCCGTTATTCCCCAGCGTGTGTCTGGGATGAACCCCTTCCTTCCCAGCGTGGAACTGGGAAGGTCGCATACCCAGTTATTCCCCAGCGTGTGACTGGGATGAACCCCTTCCTTCCCAGCGTGGAACTGGGAAGGTCGCATCCCCTGTTATTCCCCAGCGTGTGACTGGGATGAACCCCTTCCTTCCCAGCAAGGAACTGGGAAGGTCGCATCCTCCGTTATTCCCCAGCGTGTGACTGGGATGAACCCCTTCCTTCCCAGCGTTAAACTGGGAACGTCGCATCCCCCCTTATTCCCCAGCGTGTGTCTGGGATGTACCCCTTCCTTCCCAGCGTGGAACTGGGAAGGTCGCATCCCCCGTTATTCCCCAGCATGTGACTGGGATGGACCCCTTCCTTCCGAGCGTGGAACTGGGAAGGTCGCATCCCCCGTTATTCCCCAGCGTGTGACTGGGATGAACCCCTTCCTTCCCAGTGTTGAACTGGGAAGGTCGCAGTCCCCGTTATTCCCCAGCGTGTGACTGGGATGAACCCCTTCCTTCCCAGCGCTGAACTGGGAAGGTCGCATTCCGCGTTATTCCCCAGCGTGTGTCTGTGATGATCCCCTTCCTTCCCAGCGTTAAACTGGGAAGTTCGCATCACCCGTTATTCCCCAGCGTGTGTCTGGGATGAACCCCTTCCTTCCCAGCGTTGAACTGGGAAGGTCGCATCCTCCGTTATTCCCCAGCGTGTGACTGGGATGAACCCTTTCCTTCCCAGCGTGGAACTGGGACGCCGCAAACCCGTTATTCCCCAGTGTGTGTCTGGGATGAACCCTTTCCTTCCCAGCGTGGAACTGGGAACGTCGCATCCCCCGTTATTCCCCAGCTTGTGACTGGGATGGACCCCTTCCTTCCCAGCGTGGAACTGGGAACATCGCATCCCCCGTTATTCCCCAGCATGTGACTGGGATGGACCCCTTCCTTCCGAGCGTGGAACTGGGAAGGTCGCATCCTCCGTTATTCCCCAGTGTGACTGGGGTGATACCCTTCCTTCCCAGCTTGGAACTGGGAAGGTCGCATCCCCTGTTATTCCCCAGCATGTGACTGGGATGAACCCCTTCCTTCCCAGAATGGAACTGGGAACTTCGCATCCCCCGTTATTCCCTGGCGTGTGTCTGGGATGAACCCCTTCCTTCTCAACTTTAAGCTGGGATGGTCGTATCCCCCGTTATTCCCCAGCGTGTGACTTGAATGAACCCCTTCCTTCCCAGCGTGGGACTGGGGACGTCGCATCCCCCGTTATTCCCCCGCGTCTGTCTGGGATGAACCCCTTCCTTCCCAGCGTGGAACTGGGAAGGTCGCATCCCCCGTTATTCCCCAGCGTGTGTCTGGGATGAACCACTTCCTTCCCAGCGAGGAACTGGGAACGTCGCATCCTCCGTTATTCCCCAGCGTGTTACTGGGATGAACTCCTTCCTTCCCAGCATGGGACTGGGGACGTCGCATCCCCCGTTATTCCCCAGCGTCTGTCTGGGATGAACACCTTCCTTCCCAGCGTGGAACTGGGAAGGTCGCATCCTCCGTTATTCCCCAGCGTGTGTCTGGGATGGACCCCTTCCTTCCCAGCGTGGAACTGGGAACGTCGCATCGCCCGTTATTCCCCAGCTTTTGACTGGGATGGACCCGTTCCTTCCCAGCGTGGAACTGGAAATGTCACATCCCTGTTATTCCCCAGCGTGTGACTGGGAAGAACCCCTTCCTTTCCAGCGTTAAACTGGGAAGGTCGCATCCCCCGTTATTCCCCGGCGTGTGTCTGGGATGAACCCCTTCCTTCCCAGCGTGGAACTGGGAAGGTCGCATCCCCTGTTATTCCCCAGCGTGTGACTGGGATGAACCCCTTCCTTCCCAGCGCTGAACTGGGAAGGTTGCATCCCCTGTTATTCCCCAGCGTGTGACTGGGATGAACCCCTTCCTTCCCAGCGTGGAACTGGGAAGGTCGCAACCCCCGTTATTCCCCAGCGTGTGACTGGGATGAACCCCTTCCTTCCCAGAATTAAACTGGGAAGTTCGCATCCCCCGTTATTCCCCAGCGTGTGTCTGGGATGAACCCCTTCCTTCCCAGCGAGGAACTGGGAAGGTCGCATCCCCCGTTATTCCCCAGCGTGTGACTGGGATGAACCCCTTCCTTCCCAGCGTGGAACTGGGAAGGTCGCATCCCCCGTTATTCCCCAGCGTGTGACTGGGGTGAACCCCTTCCTTCCCACCGTTGAACTGGGAAGGTCGCATTCCCCGTTGTTCCCCAGCGTGTGACTGGGATGGACCCCTTCCTTCCCAGCGTGGAACTGGGAAGGTCCCATCCCCTGTTATTCCCCAGCGTGTGACTGGGATGAACCCCTTCCTTCCCAGCGAGGAACTGGAAAGGTCGCATCCCCCGTTATTCCCCAGCGGGTGTCTGGGATGAACCACTTCCTTCCCAGCGAGGAACTGGGAAGGCCGCATCCTCCGTTATTCCCCAGCGTGTTACTGGGATGAACTCCTTCCTTCCCAGCGTGGGACTGGGGACGTCGCATCCCCCGTTATTCCCCAGCGTCTGTCTGGGATGAACACCTTCCTTCCCAGCGTGGAACTGGGAAGGTCGCATCCTCCGTTATTCCCCAGCGTGTTACTGGGATGAACACCTTCCTTCGCAGCGTGGAACTGGGAACGTCGCATCGCCCGTTCTTCCCCAGCTTTTGACTGGGATGGACCCGTTCCTTCCCAGCGTGGAACTGGAAATGTCACATCCCTGTTATTCCCCAGCGTGTGACTGGGATGAACCCCTTCCTTTCCAGCGTTAAACTGGGAAGGTCGCATCCCCCGTTATTCCCCAGCGTGTGTCTGGGATTAACCCCTTCCTTCCCAGAATTAAACTGGGAAGGTCGCATCCCCCGTTATTCCCCAGCGTGTGTCTGGGATGAACCCCTTCCTTCCCAGCGTGGAACTGGGAAGGTCGCATACCCGGTTATTCCCCAGCGTGTGACTGGGATGAACCCCTTCCTTCCCAGCGTGGAACTGGGAAGGTCGCATCCCCTGTTATTCCCCAGCGTGTGACTGGGATGAACCCCTTCCTTCCCAGCGTGGAACTGGGAAGGTCGCAACCCCTGTTATTCCCCAGCGTGTGACTGGGATGAACCCCTTCCTTCCCAGAATTAAACTGGGAAGTTCGCATCCCCCGTTATTCCCCAGCGTGTGTCTGGGATGAACCCCTTCCTTCCCAGCGAGGAACTGGGAAGGTCGCATCCCCCGTTATTCCCCAGCGTGTGACTGGGATGAACCACTTCCTTCCCAGCGTGGAACTGGGAAGGTCGCATCCCCCGTTATTCCCCAGCGTGTTACTGGGATGAACTCCTTCCTTCCCAGCATGGGACTGGGGACGTCGCATCCCCCGTTATTCCCCAGCGTCTGTCTGGGATGAACACCTTCCTTCCCAGCGTGGAACTGGGAAGGTCGCATCCTCCGTTATTCCCCAGCGTGTGTCTGGGATGGACCCCTTCCTTCCCAGCGTGGAACTGGGAACGTCGCATCGCCCGTTATTCCCCAGCTTTTGACTGGGATGCACCCGTTCCTTCCCAGCGTGGAACTGGAAATGTCACATCCCTGTTATTCCCCAGCGTGTGACTGGGAAGAACCCCTTCCTTTCCAGCGTTAAACTGGGAAGGTCGCATCCCCCGTTATTCCCCGCGTGTGTCTGGGATGAACCCCTTCCTTCCCAGCGTGGAACTGGGAAGGTCGCATCCCCTGTTATTCCCCAGCGTGTGACTGGGATGAACCCCTTCCTTCCCAGCGCTGAACTGGGAAGGTTGCATCCCCTGTTATTCCCCAGCGTGTGACTGGGATGAACCCCTTCCTTCCCAGCGTGGAACTGGGAAGGTCGCAACCCCCGTTATTCCCCAGCGTGTGACTGGGATGAACCCCTTCCTTCCCAGAATTAAACTGGGAAGTTCGCATCCCCCGTTATTCCCCAGCGTGTGTCTGGGATGAACCCCTTCCTTCCCAGCGAGGAACTGGGAAGGTCGCATCCCCCGTTATTCCCCAGCGTGTGACTGGGATGAACCCCTTCCTTCCCAGCGTGGAACTGGGAAGGTCGCATCCCCCGTTATTCCCCAGCGTGTGACTGGGGTGAACCCCTTCCTTCCCACCGTTGAACTGGGAAGGTCGCATTCCCCGTTGTTCCCCAGCGTGTGACTGGGATGGACCCCTTCCTTCCCAGCGTGGAACTGGGAAGGTCCCATCCCCTGTTATTCCCCAGCGTGTGACTGGGATGAACCCCTTCCTTCCCAGCGAGGAACTGGAAAGGTCGCATCCCCCGTTATTCCCCAGCGGGTGTCTGGGATGAACCACTTCCTTCCCAGCGAGGAACTGGGAAGGCCGCATCCTCCGTTATTCCCCAGCGTGTTACTGGGATGAACTCCTTCCTTCCCAGCGTGGAACTGGGACGTCGCATCCCCCGTTATTCCCCAGCGTCTGTCTGGGATGAACACCTTCCTTCCCAGCGTGGAACTGGGAAGGTCGCATCCTCCGTTATTCCCCAGCGTGTTACTGGGATGAACACCTTCCTTCGCAGCGTGGAACTGGGAACGTCGCATCGCCCGTTCTTCCCCAGCTTTTGACTGGGATGGACCCCTTCCTTCCCAGCGTGGAACTGGAAATGTCACATCCCTGTTGTTCCCCAGCGTGTGACTGGGATGAACCCCTTCCTTTCCAGCGTTAAACTGGGAAGGTCGCATCCCCCGTTATTCCCCAGCGTGTGTCTGGGATTAACCCCTTCCTTCCCAGAATTAAACTGGGAAGGTCGCATCCCCCGTTATTCCCCAGCGTGTGTCTGGGATGAACCCCTTCCTTCCCAGCGTGGAACTGGGAAGGTCGCATACCCGGTTATTCCCCAGCGTGTGACTGGGATGAACCCCTTCCTTCCCAGCGTGGAACTGGGACGGTCGCATCCCCTGTTATTCCCCAGCGTGTGACTGGGATGAACCCCTTCCTTACCAGCGTGGAACTGGGAAGGTCGCAACCCCTGTTATTCCCCAGCGTGTGACTGGGATGAACCCCTTCCTTCCCAGAATTAAACTGGGAAGTTCGCATCCCCCGTTATTCCCCAGCGTGTGTCTGGGATGAACCCCTTCCTTCCCAGCGAGGAACTGGGAAGGTCGCATCCCCCGTTATTCCCCAGTGTGTGACTGGGATGAACCACTTCCTTCCCAGCGTGGAACTGGGAAGGTCGCATCCCCCGTTATTCCCCAGCATGTGACTGGGATGAACCCCTTCCTTCCCACCGTTGAACTGGGAAGGTCGCATTCCCCGTTGTTCCCCAGCGTGTGACTGGGATGGACCCCTTCCTTCCTAGCGTGGAACTGGTACGCCGCAATCCCGTTTTTCCCCAGCGTGTGTCTGGGATGACCCCTTCCTTCCCAGCGTGGAACTGGGAAGGTCGCATCCCCCGTTATTCCCCAGCGTGTGACTGGGATGAAACCCTTCCTTCCCAGTGTGGAACTGGGAAGGTCGCAACCCCCGTTATTCCCCAGCGTGTGACTGGGATGAACCCCTTCCTTCCCAGTGTGGAACTGGGAAGGTCGCAACCCCCGTTATTCCCCAGCGTGTGACTGGGATGAACCCCTTCCTTCCCAGAATTAAACTGGGAAGTTCACATCCCCCGTTATTCCCCAGCGTGTGTCTGGGATGAACCCCTTCCTTCCCAGCGAGGAACTGGGAAGGTCGCATCCCCCGTTATTCCCCAGCGTGTGACTGGGATGAACCCCTTCCTTCCCAGCGTGGAACTGGGAAGGTCGCATCCCCCGTTATTCCCCAGCGTGTGACTGGGATGAACCCCTTCCTTCCCAGCGTGAACTGGGAAGGTCGCATTCCCCATTGTTCCCAAGCGTGTGACTGGGATGAACCCCTTCCTTCCCAGCGTGGAACTGGGAAGGTCGCATACCCCGTTATTCCCCAGCGTGTGACTGGGATGAACCCCTTCCTTCCCAGCGTTGAACTGCGAAGGTCGCATTCCCCGTTATTCCACAGCGTGTGTCTGGGATGAACCCCTTCCTTCCCAGCGAGGGACTGGAAAGGTCGCATCCCCCGTTATGCCCCAGCGTGTGACTGGGATGAAACCCTTCCTTCCCAGCGTGGAACTGGGACGCCACAATCCCGTTTTTCCCCAGCGTGTGTCTGGATGACCCCTTCCTTCCCAGCGTGGAACTGGGAAGGTCGCATCCCCCGTTATTCCCCAGCGTGTGACTGGGATAAACCCCTTCCTTCCCAGCGTTGAACTGGGAAGGTCGCATCCCCCGTTATTCCCCAACGTGTGACTGGGATGAACCCCTTCCTTCCCAGCGCTGAACTGGGAAGGTCGCATTCCCCGTTATTCCCCAGCGTGTGTCTGGGATGAACCCCTTCCTTCCCAGCGTTGAACTGGGAAGGTCGCATCCCCTGTTATTCCCCAGCGTGTGACTGGGATGAACCCCTTCCTTCCCAGAATTAAACTGGGAAGGTCGCATCCCCGTTATTCCCCAGCGTGTGACTGGGATGAACCCCTTCCTTCCCAGCGTGGAACTGGGAAGGTCGCATCCCCCGTTATTCCCCAGCGTGTGACTGGGATGAACCCCTTCCTTACCAGCGAGGAACTGGGAAGGTCGCATACCCCGTTATTCCCCAGCGTGTGACTGGGATGAACCCCTTCCTTTCCAGCGTTAAACTGGGAAGGTCGCATCCCCCGTTATTCCCCGCGTGTGTCTGGGATGAACCCCTTCCTTACCAGCGAGGAACTGGGAAGGTCGCATACCCCGTTATTCCCCAGCGTGTGACTGGGATGAACCCCTTCCTTCCCAGCGTGGAACTTGGAAGGTCGCATCCCCCGTTATTCCCCAGCGTGTGACTGGGATGAACCCCTTCCTTCCCAGCGTTGAACTGGGAAGGTCGCATCCCCTGTTATTCCCCAGCGTGTGACTGGGATGAACCCCTTCCTTCCCAGAATTAAACTGGGAAGTTCGCATCCCCCGTTATTCCCCAGCGTGTGTCTGGGATGGACCCCTTCCTTCCCAGCGAGGAACTGGGAAGAGCGCATCCGCCGTTATTCCCCAGCGTGTGACTGGGATGAACCCCTTCCTTCCCAGCGTTGAACTGGGAAGGTCGCATTCCCCGTTGTTCCCCAGCGTGTGACTGGGATGAACCCCTTCCTTCCCAGCGTGGAACTGGGAAGTTCGCATCCCCCGTTATTCCCCAGCGTGTGACTGGGATGAACCCCTTCCTTCCCAGCGTTGAACTGGGAAGGTCGCATTCCCCGTTATTCCCCAGCGTGTGTCTGGGATGAACCCCTTCCTTCCCAGCGAGGAACTGGGAAGGTCGAATCCTCCGTTATTCCCAGCGTGTGACTGGGATGAACCCCTTCCTTCCCAGCGTTGAACTGGGAAGGTCACATTTCCCGTAATTCCCCAGCGTGTGTCTGGGTTGAACCCCTTCCTTTCCAGCGTTAAATTGGGAAGGTCGCATTCCCCGTTATTCCCCGGCGTGTGTCTGGGATGAACCCCTTCCTTCCCAGAATTAAACTGGGAAGGTCGCATCCTCCGTTATTCCCCAGCGTGTGTCTGGGATGAACCCCTTCCTTACCAGCGAGGAACTGGGAAGGTCGCATACCCCGTTATTCCCCAGCGTGTGACTGGGATGAACCCCTTCCTTCCCAGCGTGGAACTGGGAAGGTCGCATCCCCCGTTATTCCCCAGCGTGTGACTGGGATGAACCCCTTCCTTCCCAGCGTGGGACTGTGAAGGTTGCATCCCCCGTTATTCCCCAGCGTGTGACTGGGATGAACCCCTTCCTTCCCAGCGTTGAACTGGGAAGGTCGCATACCCCGTTATTCCCCAGCGTGTGACTGGGATGAACCCCTTCCTTCCCAGCGCTGAACTGGGAAGGTCGCATTCCCCGTTATTCCCCAGCGTGTGTCTGGGATGAACCCCTTCCTTCCCAGCGTGGAACTGGGAAGGTCGCATCCCCTGTTATTCCCCAGCGTGTGACTGGGATGAACCCCTTCCTTCCCAGAATTAAACTGGGAAGGTCGCATCCTCCGTTATTCCCCAGCGTGTGTCTGGGATGAACCCCTTCCTTCCCAGCGAGGAACTGGGAAGGTCGCATACCCCGTTATTCCCCAGCGTGTGTCTGGGATGAACCCCTTTCTTCCCAGCGTGGAACTGGGAAGGTCGCATCCCCCGTTATTCCCCAGCGTGTGACTGGGTGAACCCCTTCCTTCCCAGCGTTGAACTGGGAAGGTCGCATCCCCCGTTATTCCCCAGCGTGTGACTGGGATGAACCCCTTCCTTCCCAGCGTGGAACTGGGAAGGTCGCATCCCGTTATTCCCCAGCTTTTGACTGGGATGGACCCCTTCCTTCTCAGCTTGGAACTGGGAATGTCACATCCCTGTTATTCCCCAGCGTGTGTCTGGGATGAACCCCTTCCTTTCCAGCGTTAAACTGGGAAGGTCGCATCCCCCGTTATTCCCCGGCGTGTGTCTGGGATGAACCCCTTCCTTCCCAGAATTAAACTGGGAAGGTCGCATCCCCCGTTATTCCCCAGCGTGTGACTGGGATGAACCCCTTCCTTCCCAGCGTGGAACTGGGAAGGTCGCATCCCCCGTTATTCCCCAGCGTGTGACTGGGATGAACCCCTTCCTTACCAGCGAGGAACTGGGAAGGTCGCATACCCCGTTATTCCCCAGCGTGTGACTGGGATGAACCCCTTCCTTTCCAGCGTTAAACTGGGAAGGTCGCATCCCCCGTTATTCCCCGGCGTGTGTCTGGGATGAACCCCTTCCTTACCAGCGAGGAACTGGGAAGGTCGCATACCCCGTTATTCCCCAGCGTGTGACTGGGATGAACCCCTTCCTTCCCAGCGTGGAACTGGGAAGGTCGCATCCCCCGTTATTCCCCAGCGTGTGACTGGGATGAACCCCTTCCTTCCCAGAATTAAACTGGGAAGTTCGCATCCCCCGTTATTCCCCAGCGTGTGTCTGGGATGAACCCCTTCCTTCCCAGCTAGGATCTGGGAAGTGCGCATCCCCCGTTATTCCCCAGCGTGTGACTGGGATGAACCCCTTCCTTCCCAGCGTGGAACTGGGAAGGTCGCATCCGCCGTTATTCCCCAGCGTGTGACTGGGATGAACCCCTTCCTTCCCAGCGTTGAACTGGGAAGGTCGCATTCCCCGTTGTTCCCCAGCGTGTGACTGGGATGAACCCCTTCCTTCCCAGCGTGGAACTGGGAAGGTCGCATCCCCCGTTATTCCCCAGCGTGTGACTGGGATGAACCCCTTCCTTCCCAGCGTTGAACTGGGAAGGTCGCATTCCCCGTTATTCCCCAGCGTGTGTCTGGGATGAACCCCTTCCTTCCCAGCGAGGAACTGGGAAGGTCGAATCCTCCGTTATTCCCAGCGTGTGACTGGGATGAACCCCTTCCTTCCCAGCGTTGAACTGGGAAGGTCACATTTCCCGTTATTCCCCAGCGTGTGTCTGGGTTGAACCCCTTCCTTTCCAGCGTTAAATTGGGAAGGTCGCATTCCCCGTTATTCCCCGGCGTGTGTCTGGGATGAACCCCTTCCTTCCCAGAATTAAACTGGGAAGGTCGCATCCCCCGTTATTCCCCAGCGTGTGTCTGGGATGAACCCCTTCCTTACCAGCGAGGAACTGGGAAGGTCGCATACCCCGTTATTCCCCAGCGTGTGACTGGGATGAACCCCTTCCTTCCCAGCGTGGAACTGGGAAGGTCGCATCCCCCGTTATTCCCCAGCGTGTGACTGGGATGAACCCCTTCCTTCCCAGCGTTGAACTGGGAAGGTCGCATCCCCTGTTATTCCCCAGCGTGTGACTGGGATGAACCCCTTCCTTCTCAGCGTGGAACTGGGAAGGTCGCAACCCCCGTTATTCCCCAGCGTGTGACTGGGATGAAACCCTTCTTTCCCAGAATTAAACTGGGAAGTTCGCATCCCCCGTTATTCCCCAGCGTGTGTCTGGGATGAACCCCTTCCTTCCCAGCGAGGAACTGGGAAGGTCGCATCCCCCGTTATTCCCCAGCGTGTGACTGGGATGAACCCCTTCCTTCCCAGCGTGGAACTGGGAAGGTCGCATCCCCCGTTATTCCCCAGCGTGTGACTGGGATGAACCCCTTCCTTCCCAGCGTGGAACTGGGAACATCGCATCCCCCGTTATTCCCCAGCATGTGTCTGGGATGAACCCGTTCCTTCCCAGTGAGGAACTGGGAAGGTCGAATCCTCCGTTATTCCCAGCGTGTGACTGAGATGAACCCCTTCCTTCCCAGCGTTGAACTGGGAAGGTCACATTTCCCGTTATTCCCCAGCGTGTGTCTGGGTTGAACCCCTTCCTTTCCAGCGTTAAACTGGGAAGGTCGCATCCCCCGTTATTCCCAGCGTGTGACTGGGATGAACCCCTTCCTTCCTAGCGTTGAACTGGGAAGGTCACATTTCCCGTTATTCCCCAGCGTGTGTCTGGGTTGAACCCCCTCCTTCCCAGCGTTAAACTGGGAAGGTCGCATCCCCCCGTTATCCCCCAGCGTGTGTCTGGGATGAACCCCTTCCATCCCAGCGAGGAACTGGTCAAGGTCGCATCCCCCGTTATCCCCCAGCGTGTTACTGGGATGAACCCCTTCCTTCCCAGCGAGGAACTGGTCAAGGTCGCATCCTCCGTTATTCCCCAGCGTGTTACTGGGATGAATCCCTTCCTTCCCAGCGTGGAACTGTGACGTCGCAATCCCGTTACTCCCCAGCGTGTGTCTGGGATGAACCCCTTCCTTCCCAGCGTGGAATTGGGAAGGTCGCATCCCCTGTTATTCCCCAGCCTGTGACTGGGATTAATCCCTTCCTTCCCAGCACGGAACTGGAAACGTCGCATCCCCCGATATTCCCCAGCATGTGTCTGGGATGAACCCCTTCCTTCTCAGCGTTAAACTGGGAACGTCGCATCCCCCGTTATTCCCCAGCGTGTGACTGGGATGAACCCCTTCCTTCCCAGCGTTAAACTGGGAAGGTCGCGTCCCCTGTTATTCTCCAGCGTGTGACTGGGATGAACCCCTTCCTTCCCAGCGTGGAACCGGGAAGGTCGCGTCCCCTGTTATTCTCCAGCGTGTGACTGGGATGAACCCCTTCCTTCCCAGCGTGGAACTGGGAAGGTCGCATCCCCCGAAATTCCCCAGCGTGTGACTGGGAAGAATCCCTTCCTTCACAGCGTGAAAATGGGAAGGTCGCACCCCCGTTATTCTCCAGCGTGTGTCTGGAATGAAACCCTCCCTTCGCAGCGTGGAACTGGGAACGTCGCATCCCCCGATATTCCCCAGCGTGTGACTGGGATGAACCCCTTCCTTCTCAGTGTGGAACTGTGAAGGTCGAATCCCCGGTTATTCCCCAGCGTGTGACTGGGATGAACCCCTTCCTTCCCAGCATGGAATTGGGACCGTTGCACCCCCCGATATTTCCCAGCGTGTGACTGGAATGAACCTCTTCCTTCCCAGCGTGAAAATGGGAAGGTTGCATCCCCGTTATTCCCCAGAGTGTGTCTGGGATGAATCCCTTACTTCCCAGCATGGAACTGAGAAGGTCGCATCCTCTGTTATTCCCCAGCGTGTGACTGGGACAACCCCATCCTTCCCATCGTGGAACTGGGAAGGTCGCATCCTCCGTTATTCCCCAGTATGTGTCTGGAATGAGCCCCTTCTTTCCCAGTGTGGAACTGGGAAGTTCGCATCCCCCGTTATTCCCCAGTGTGTGACTGCGATGTACCCCTTCCTTCCCAGCGTGGAACTGAGTAGGTCACATCCCCCATTTTTCCCTAGCGTGTGACTGGAATGAACCCCTTCCTTCCCAGCGTGGTTTTGGGTATGTCCTCTTATTCCCCAGTGTGCGCCTTGGAATGTCCCCTTCATTCCAGCAAAATGATTGGGAATGTCATCCCGAATTCCCAGTCTGTGAGTGAGTCCCCTCCATTCTCCTGCGGTAACTGGAAATGCCCCCAATTTCGCATTTGTGTCTGGGAATGTTCTCTCGTTTCCCGGTCTGGGACTGGAAAATGTCCATCTGAGTCCCCAACGTGTGACTGGGAATAACACCCCCATTCCCAGTGTCTGGCTGGGAATGTGGCCCTCAATTCCCAGTGTGGAACTGGGAGTGTCTGCTTCATCCCCAGTGTGTCTGTAGAGTATCCCCGGCATTCCCGGTGTGTGACTGGGAAAGTGCCCTTCAATCTCCAGTGTGTTATGGGAATGTTCCTGTGATTCCCACCTGTGTGACTGGGATAAGCCGCCTGAATCCAAGGCCAGTGAAGGCAGGAGTGAGCGGCAGGTTGACAGCACCCAGGAGCATTCTGGGAGAATTTGGCTCAGTCTCCACGAGCGAGCAGTGGATCTCTGAAGTACACAATGTCACGCCATGGGCTTTGGGGATAAAGGCAGCAAGCTGATGCCCAGGTAAGATGGTCTTCTATTCCTGTTTGTAAAGGGGCAGAGGTGGCTTTGAGGGCAGTGCTGTCTGCTCCTGCCAACTGTGGGAGATGAGGGAGCAGTCTCGTGTCCCTGATGACTATGTCTCCAGGAAGTGTGACCAGTTGCAGTTCCTCATAGACCACGTTGCTTGGTTGGAGCAGCAGTTGGACACACTGAGGAGCTTCCAGGGCACAGAGAGTGTGATGGACACTAGTTACAGGGAGGTGCTCCCTCAGGTAGATTGGTGACCACCAGGAAGGCAGTGCTGGAGTCCCCTGTGGCTATTCCTCTCTCTCTCTCTCTAACAGGTACACCGGTTTGGGGATTGTCAGGGGGATAACCTCGTTGGGGGGGTAGACATTGGGACCAGTAACTCATACCTGAAGGCCAGGCAGAGAGAGATCCTCATGGGCTGATGTGGGTTTATTTCAATGGAAGGAGGGTTCTAGGGAAGGCAGGTGAGCTTCGAGCCTGGATCAGTACATGGGGGTGATGATGTTGTGGAGAAAGTGAGGTCTGCAGATGCTGGAGGTCAGAGCTGAAAATGTGTTGTTGGAAAAGCGCAGCAGGTCAGGCAGCATCCAAGGAACAGGAGATTCGACGATTCGGGCATAAGCCCTTCTTCAGGAATCTGTGTCTGGGAATGTTCCCTCGTTTCCCGGCCTGTTGTAATGATGTTGTGGCTGTTACAGAGGCGGGGTTAGGACAGGGACAGCGGATATAGGGAAAGGAAAGGTTTGTAGGGATATGGGCCTGGAGCAGGCTGGGGGCTGGCTGGGGCTGACACAGGCTTGGGGTCCACCTGGGGTGGGTGGGGCTAATCTGGAGTGGGTGTGGCTAACCGGGGGTGGGTGGGTCTCGGTGTGTGTGTGGGCAGTGCTAACCTGGGAATGGGCGGGTCTCACTGTGTGTGGGCGGTGCTAACCTGGGAATGGGCGGGTCTCACTGTGTGTGGGCGGTGCTAACCTGGGGGTGGGCGGGTCTCACTGTGTGTGGGCGGTGCTAACCTGGGGGTGGGCGGGTCTCACTGTGTGTGGGCGGTGCTAACCTGGGGTGGGCGGGTCTCGGTGTGTGTGGGCGGTGCTAACCTGGGGGTGGGCGGGTCTCGGTGTGTGTGGGCGGTGCTAACCTGGGGTTGGGCGGGTCTCGGTGTGGGGGGGCGGTGCTAACCTGGGGGTGGGCGGGTCTCGGTGTGTGTGGGCGGTGCTGAGCTGGTGCTGGGTGGGTTAGTCCCGGGTGGACAGGGTGAACGGACTGGGCTCCCTTGGTCAGAGTGAGAGCAGGCTGTGTCCCACATTCCCCACTGGCATGGCCCTCCAGCTTTACGCTGACCTGGCCTCTCAGCCCTGTCGCTCCGTCTACCTGTTCATCAGGATCAATAACATTCCCTTTGAATTGAAGGAGGTGCGGCTGATTGCAGGTGAGGAGCTGGGAGAGAGCTCACACTCACACTCACACTCACAGGGACAGTGGGGGAGGGAGAGAGCTCACACTCACACTCACACTCACAGGGACAGTGGGGGAGGGAGAGAGCTCACACTCACACTCACACTCACAGGGACAGTGGGGGAGGGAGAGAGACACACACACACACTCACACTCACAGGGACAGTGGGGGAGGGAGAGAGAGACACACTCACACTCACACTCACAGGGACAGTGGGGGAGGGAGAGAGACACACACTCACACTCACACTCACAGGGACAGTGGGGGAGGGAGAGAGACACACACACACTCACACTCACAGGGACAGTGGGGGAGGGAGAGAGACACACTCACACTCACACTCACAGGGACAGTGGGGGAGGGAGAGAGAGACACACACTCACACTCACACTCACAGGGACAGTGGGGGAGGGAGAGAGACACACACACTCACACTCACAGGGACAGTGGGGGAGGGAGAGAGACACACTCACACTCACACTCACAGGGACAGTGGGGGAGGGAGAGAGACACATTCACACTCACACTCACAGGGACAGTGGGGGAGGGAGAGAGACACACACACACTCACACTCACAGGGACAGTGGGGGAGGGAGAGAGACACACTCACACTCACACTCACAGGGACAGTGGGGGAGGGAGAGAGAGACACACACTCACACTCACAGGGACAGTGGGGGAGGGAGAGAGACACACTCACACTCACACTCACAGGGACAGTGGGGGAGGGAGAGAGACACACTCACACTCACACTCACAGGGACAGTGGGGGAGGGAGAGAGACACACTCACACTCACAGGGACAGTGGGGGAGGGAGAGAGACACACTCACACTCACACTCACAGGGACAGTGGGGGAGGGAGAGAGACACACACACACTCACACTCACAGGGACAGTGGGGGAGGGAGAGAGACACACTCACACTCACACTCACAGGGACAGTGGGGGAGGGAGAGAGAGACACACACTCACACTCACAGGGACAGTGGGGAGGGAGAGAGACACACTCACACTCACACACACAGGGACAGTGGGGGAGGGAGAGAGACACACTCACACTCACACTCACAGGGACAGTGGGGAGGGAGAGAGACACACTCACACTCACAGGGACAGTGGGGGAGGGAGAGAGACACACTCACACTCACACTCACAGGGACAGTGGGGGAGGGAGAGAGACAGTAAAAAATGAGGTCTGCAGATGCTGGAGATCACAGCTGCAAATGTGTTGCTGGTCAAAGCACAGCAGGCCAGGCAGCATCTCAGGAATAGAGAATTCGACGTTTCGAGCATAAGCCCTTCATCAGGAATAAGAGAGAGAGCCAAGCAGGCTAAGATAAAAGGTAGGGAGGAGGGACTAGGGGGAGGGGCGATGGAGGTGGGATAGGTGGAAGGAGGTCAAGGTGAGGGTGATAGGCCGGAGTGGGGTGGGGGCGGAGAGGTCAGGAAGAGGATTGCAGGTTAGGAGGGCGGTGCTGAGTTGAGGGAACCGACTGAGACAAGGTGGGGGGAGGGGAAATGAGGAAGCTGGAGAAATCTGAATTCATACCTTGTGGTTGGAGGGTTCCCAGGCGGAAGATGAGGCGCTCCTCCTCCAGCCGTCGTGTAGTTGTGTTCTGCCGGTGGAGGAGTCCAAGGACCTGCATGTCCTCGGTGGAGTGGGAGGGGGAGTTAAAGTGTTGAGCCACGGGGTGATTGGGTTGGTTGGTCCGGGCGTCCCAGAGGTGTTCTCTGAAGCGTTCCGCAAGTAAGCGGCCTGTCTCACCAATATAGAGGAGGCCACATCGGGTGCAGCGGATGCAATAGATGATGTGTGTGGAGGTACAGGTGAACTTGTGGCGGATATGGAAGGATCCCTTGGGGCCTTGGAGGGAAGTGAGTGTGGAGGTGTGGGCGCAAGTTTTACATTTCCTGCGGTTGCAGGGGAAGGTGCCGGGGGTGGAGGTTGGGTTGGTGGGGGGTGTGGATCTGACAAGGGAGTCACGAAGGGAGTGGTCCTTGCGGAACGCTGATAGGGGAGGGGAGGGAAATATATCCTTGGTGGTGGGGTCCGTTTGGAGGTGGCGGAAATGGCGGCGGATAATACGTTGTATGCGCAGGTTGGTGGGGTGGTAGGTGAGAACCAGTGGGGTTCTGTCTTGGTGGCGGTTGGAGGAGCGGGCTCAAGGGCGGAGGAGCGGGAAGTGGAGGAGATGCGGTGGAGGGCATCGTCGATCACGTCTGGGGGGAATCTGCGGTCCTTGAAGACGGAGGCCATCTGGGCTGTGCGGTGTTGGAACTGGTCCTCCTGGGAGCAGATGCGGCGGAGACGAAGGAATTGGGAATATGGGATGGCGTTTTTACAGGGGGCAGGGTGGGAGGAGGTGTAGTCCAGGTAGCTGTGGGAGTCAGTCGGTTTATAATAGATGTCTGTGTTGAGTCGGTCGCCCGAGATAGAAATGGAAAGGTCTAGGAAGGGGAGGGAGGAGTCTGAGACAGTCCAGGTGAATTTCAGGTCGGGATGGAAGGTGTTAGTAAAGTTGATGAACTGTTCAACCTCCTCGTGGGAGCACGAGGCAGCGCCGATACAGTCATCGATGTAGCGGAGGAAAAGGTGGGGGGTGGTGCCAGTGTAGTTGCGGAAGATGGACTGTTCCACATATCCTACGAAGAGGCAGGCATAGCTGGGGCCCATGCGGGTGCCCATGGCAACTCCTTTAGTTTGGAGGAAGTGGGAGGATTGAAAAGAGAAGTTATTCAGGGTGAGGACCAGTTCAGTCAGTCGAAGGAGGGTGTCAGTGGAAGGGTACTGGTTGGTGCGGCGGGAAAGGAAGAAGCGGAGGGCTTTGAGTCCTTCGTGATGGGGGATGGAGGTGTACAGGGACTGGATGTCCATGGTGAAGATAAGGCGTTGGGGACCGGGGAAGCGAAAATCCTGGAGGAGGTGGAGGGCGTGGGTGGTGTCCCGAACGTAGGTGGGGAGTTCTTGGACTAAAGGGGACAGGACCGTGTCGAGGTATTGGGAGATGAGTTCGGTGGGGCAGGAGCAGGCTGAGACAATGGGTCGGCCGGGGCAGGCAGGTTTGTGGATTTTGGGCAGGAGGTAGAAACGGGCGGTGCGGGGTTGTGGGACTATGAGGTTGGAGGCGGTGGATGGGAGATCCCCTGAGGTGATGAGGTCCTGGATGGTCTGGGAGATGATGGTTTGGTGGTGGGAGGTGGGGTCGTGGTCAAGGGGGCGATAAGAGGAGGCGTCCGCGAGCTGGCGTTTGGCTTCAGCGGTGTACAGGTCAGTGCGCCAAACTACCACCGCGCCTCCCACACTCACACTCACAGGGACAGTGGGGGAGGGAGAGAGAGACACACACTCACACTCACACTCACAGGGACAGTGGGGGAGGGAGAGAGCAGAGACAGGGACTGAGAAACAGAGAGAGAGAGCCGAGAGGGAGGGCTGATCCACAGAGACAGAGAGATGGAGAGAGAGGGAGATGATGTGGAGGAGACGGTGTTGGACTGGGGTGGACAAAGTGAAAAATCACACAACACCAGGTTAGAGTCCAACAGGAAGCTTGTGTTTCTAGCGAAACCTGTTGGGTTATAACCTGAAGTGTGATTTTTAACAGAGAGAGAGTGAAACCAGGCAGCGAGAGAAATCAGAGAGAGACAGAAAGAGAGAGAGGAAGAGTGGGGGTTGGGGAGATGATCCAGTGAGGCAGTGTGTGTGAAACCAGAGTGATGGAAAACACAGTGAAAACCCGGAGTGAGAAATCGGAGAGAGATGATCCAGACAGTAAATGCAGAGAGAGAGAGTGACAGCAGGAGGGAGGGAACCACAGGAAGGGGGTTCGGGCTGGGCAGGCAGTGGGAGCTGGGGATTTCAGCGGGCAGCTGACTCATGGGTCTCTCTCTGTGCAGGAGAACAACATTCGGAGGAGTTTCGGAAAGTGAATCCCCTGGGAAAGGTGCCGGTGATAAAGGATGGAGAGTTCACCCTGTGCGAGAGGTAAGGTAGTTGGTGTTGTCTCGACCCTGAGGGGGTCAGGATGCCTGGAGATGGGGAGTGATGTGTGTTCTTGCTGCTGACTCTGGTTAGGAGCACACTGACTTCCCCTGGGGACAGTGAAAGCTGTTCCCAAACACTTGGACATGTCCCACTTTTCCTGAATCAAACGGACTCCACAGCAACAACATTCCCTGGATGGTCCCTGTGCAATATCGGGCAGCAGGACTTGCATTTCTGTAGCACCTATCATTTCCCACAGTCCTACACTCCCACATCTCACTTCCTGAAGCATCTTCATACACAGCCATGTATTAGGAAATACAGCACATCAAATACTCCTCTGTCCCTACCACTGAGCTGGGTCCACAGGTACGGTTTCAGACACAGCAGCTCCAACAGTGTGGGGCTCCCTCACTCCAGACCATCTGACAGAGCGGCATTCCCTCAGCACTGACCCCTCTGACAGAGCGGCACTCCCTCAGCACTGACCCTCTGAACGGGCGGCACGGTGACACAGCGGTTAGCACTGCTGCCTCACAGCGCCCGAGACCTGGGTTCAATTCCCGCCTCAGGTGACTGACTGTGTGGAGTTTGCACATTCTCCCCGTGTCTGCGTGGGTTTCCTCCGGGTGCTCCGGTTTCCTTCCACAGTCCAAAGATGTGCAGGCCAGGTGAATTGGCCATGCTAAATTGCCCGTAGTGTTAGGGAAAAGGGGTAAATGTAGGGGAATGGGTGGGTTGCGCTTCGGTGGGTCGGTGTGGACTTGTTGGGCCGAAGGGCCTGTTTCCACACTGCAGGTAATCTAATCTAATCTAATCTCTCTGACAGTGCAGCACTCCCTCAGTACTGACCCTCTGACAGTGCAGCACTCCCTCAGTACTGACCCTCTGACAGTGCGGGGCTCCCTCAGTACTGACCCTCTGACAGTGCAGCACTCCCTCAACACTGACCCTCTGACAGTGTGGCACTCCCTCAGCACTGACCCTCTGACAGTGCGGCACTCCCTCAGTACTGACCCTCTGACAGTGCGGGGCTCCCTCAGTACTGACCCTCTGACAGTGCAGCACTCCCTCAACACTGACCCTCTGACAGTGTGACACTCCCTCAACACTGACCCTCTGACAGTGTGACACTCCCTCAACACTGACCCTCTGACAGTGTGGCACTCCCTCAGCACTGACCCTCTGACAGTGCGGGGCTCCCTCAGCACTGACCCTCTGACAGTGTGGCACTCCCTCAGCACTGACCCTCTGACAGTGCAGCACTCCCTCATACTGACCCTCTGACAGTGCGGCACTCCCTCAGCACTGACCCTCTGACAGTGTGGCACTCCCTCAGTACTGACCCTCTGACAGTGCAGCACTCCCTCAGTACTGACCCTCTGACAGTGCGGGGCTCCCTCAGTACTGACCCTCTGACAGTGCAGCACTCCCTCAGTACTGACCCTCTGACAGTGCGGGGCTCCCTCACCACTGACCCTCTGATAGTGCAGCACTCCCTCAGCAGTGACCCTCTGACAGTGCAGCGCTCCCTCACGCCGGACGCTCTGACAGTGCGGCACTCCCTCAGCACTGACCCTCTGACAGTGCGGCGCTCCCTCAGCACTGACCCTCTGACAGTGTGGCACTCCCTCAACACTGACCCTCTGACAGTGTGACACTCCCTCAACACTGACCCTCTGACAGTGTGACACTCCCTCAACACTGACCCTCTGACAGTGTGGCACTCCCTCAGCACTGACCCTCTGACAGTGCGGGGCTCCCTCAGCACTGACTGACTGTATGATTATTCCAATTCCATGAATTGTGCTGTGGAGCCGTGATTGGTGCTGCTTCATGCAGAGAGTGAGGTGGCGAGGGGAGAGAGTGTATTGGGAGAGAGAGAGGGGGGCAGAGAGGGGGGGATAAAAGAGAGAGAGGGGCAAGGGAGAGAGGGGCAAGGGAGAGAGAGAGAAATGTGATTGAGAAGGCGAGGGTTATGAGGTGAAATTGTTGCATGTTGTTAAGTCTGCACCGATGATTAAAATCTCCCCGTTAAAGACTCCAGCCTGGAAGGTGTATTTTCACAGCCCCTGGAGCTGTTTCCCTGTCATCAGGACAATTCCATTAACAAAGTGCTCCCACCAAAAGGACAAGTCTGACCTTCCTCAAACCAGTTTTGTTGGTTGATTGATTTGACAAAGAATCCTTTGGCATAATATGTCCCAAAATACCAGATGGGAGCTTTCCCAAATTCCTGAGTGTGGTGGAAGACAGATTCGAGAACAATGACATCAGGATGTGACTGGGAGGGAGGGACGGGGTACAAACTGTGTGTGTGTGACCTGAGAGAAGCTGAACACAGGGACTCAGAGATCCTGGGAAATACATTGGGGATTTCAGCCCCAGGGAGTTAGTGTGAAGGACCAGAGGGGGATGTTGGTGAAGGATGACTGTCTCCCTTCCTTCTGTCTCTCACAGTGTGGCGATTCTCACATACCTGGCATGTAAATACAAGACCCCTGACCACTGGTACCCAGCGGAGCTCCAGAGGCGTGCCCGAGTGGATGAGTATCTGGCCTGGCAGCACACATCTCTGAGACCATTAGCTGGGAAAACCTTCATGATGAAGGTGAGAGATTCCCAATATCCTGTTTTTGTATCAAGCAACGAGTGTTTGTGAAAGCTGAGCTGGAATATCCCCTGTTAGGTGTGTTCCCGCCTTAGGGCAGGACTTGCTGTCCAATGTGGAGGGTGTTAATAACTCACAACCAAATCGAGAGAATGAGCCCAGCTTCTAATGGAGTGGGTTGATATACTTCATAGGAACCCACATGTATTTCAACACAAACTCCCATACTCTGCAAGCCACTGGGGTATTTGGTCTCTTTATCAACTTTAGAATATTGCTGAGGCTTTTTCTTTGAATAATTAACCTTTGTGTTCATAACTTCCTCCATGGAAATGCCTCAGCCAATCAGAGTTGACTTGCCCACCATCCGTGGAGTATGAATTGTTTGCCTGTTTGCAATGTGGCATTCTTGTGTTAGTCCTGACAACAGGCAGGGCAAGAGGAAAGCATTCAGAATCATCCTTTCAGCAAGGTACGACGTCAGCCTGAGAGAGTGAGAGGGGGAGGGGGAGGGAGAGGGGGAGGGGGAGGGAGAGGGAGAGGGCTTGGGACCATCTCTGAGTGCTGGGGCAGTGTCCCTTCAATGGGATGTGTGTGTGACTGAGGGTTAGTATCCCTCGTCAGCCCTGGGATAATCCTTGGTGAGTGGTAAGTGATGACTGAGGTGAATCAGGTTGAGTAATAAGAGATTGCTCACTCACCTTTGACTGAAGCATCACAATAACCGGTTCCACAGCTCTCCCTCACTCTCTCATTTTCTCTTGGTCACATTCCCACTCTGTCACGCTCTGCCCCGAGAACGGTTCGAATATCTCATTGTTCCCAGAGCCCGGGCGGTCTCCCTGGAGAAAACGTGCCTTGTTTCTTGTTGCTCAGGAGAAATGACAAAACCTCCTGGGAGTTGTTTCTGTTTACAAAGATCTTCAGTTACAGGAATAGTGTGACCATTCATTCACAGCAAAACATCCACACGCGCACACACACACACACACACACACACCCACACACAAACACAGCCTGTGTGTCTGAACGGTCAGTCATTGGCAGGCTGTGGGTCTGACTAGGCCCTCGGCCTACTCTTCAGGCCTGGTCTGAAGTGACAGTCTCCGATTCTGGGCCGTGATTTCTGATTTTCTGTCTGGTTCTTGGGTCTGCAGGGTTTATTCCCAGTCATGATGGGGGCACCATGTCCTGAAGACAAGATGACAGAGGCCCAGGATGAACTGGCCCAAGCCCTGAAGAGTTTCCAAGAGAAGTTCCTTTAGGAGAGGCCGTACATTGCTGGCTCGGAGATTTCCCTGGCTGACCTGGTGGCCATTGTTGATCTCACGCAGGTGAGTGTCCCTGACAGAGTTGGGGGGTGGGGGGGAGGTAGTGACAAATATTCTGGCATGAGGAGGAGGAGGAGGCCTTTTCACCCGTTTGTGTGAGCCCTTCAATGGGAGCTGTTTGACCCTTGGATCCTTCTCGGCTCTCCAGCGATCCAGTCGTTCTGAAATGGTTACAATCTCGAGCACAGTGACCCCCTCTCCACCCACTCCCACTTTGTGGTGAAGTGTCCATGTTATCCAGGTATCTCCTGCTATCCCAAACTACAGCGTTCCCATGGAATGGAGTAAAGTGAAGCAGCATTATTTTATCAGGGAAAACTCTCACCTTTTGTTGTAAAATCGAAATTCCTCTTTGGATTTGTTTCGGTGAGCAAAACCAGGTCCGAATGTGGGTCTTTGATTAAAGCAAAGTGACACAGAGTGAACGTTTGAAAAGTGGGCGATACCTGTACAACGCATCACCCCCCCCCCTCCCACCCCACTCCCACTTTGTGTGTGTGTGTGTGTGTGTCAGTGTGTGAGTGTCCCTGTCTCTGGATAAACATGGATGTTGGGCTCTGTGTGATCCGATGCCCAGTGGGCAGTGGGTGAAAGATGGTCTGGTTTGTTTCTGTGTCTTACTGTCCCACAGTGGTGTCTACCCCGTGCTCATTGACTCCTCTTCCTGTCCCTGCAGCCCCTCGGTGTTGGCTATGACCCATTGGAAGGTTTGCCCGCGCTCACCGCTTGGCGTGATCGGGTGAAGACGGCAGTCGGCAGAGATTTATTCGACAAGACCCACGAAGGAGTCCTCACAGCCCTGGATACGCTCAAGTCTCTGTCCCAGAGCCAGCCTGAAACCCTGGCAGCTTTAAAAACCAACTTCATGAAGTACTTCAAGTAAAATGGCAAAGAGTTCTCGACACAGACCCCAACTTCCCTCCCTCCTCCTGCCCCCCCACCCCCCCACAGTGCAGTAAAACGACTGATTCCACCTCCATCCTTCTCATCCTGTCCAGCCTCATCAATCTGCTCTCATCCTATGGAGAATAGAGAATAAAGATCCAACTAAAGCTGGCCATCACATGGTTCCTGACTGACTTCTTCCAACTCCAGTCCTGGAGAATGTTATGCCCCCCCCCCCCCCCGATATAAATGAGGGGAACAGCAGTGTGAAGGGTGAAGGGAAAGGTTTCCTCCAATGTGTCAATGGAACATTGGGTTCCCAGGTCATGACCCAGGAAGCAGTATCGAATCAGGCTCTTGGGAATTAAACAGACCAAGGGAAGCAGTGTCCCGTTTCGGAAAGGGGAGGTGTGTGATGGGAGCGTTTGGGGAAGAGCGATCAGAATGTTAATGTTCCAGTCGTCATGGGACAAGCCTTTACCAAACCCAGTGCCACGTTTCCAGGTGGGCTGCCTGTAAAGTTCCCAAGGTCACCTTCCTGTCCGGCCCTGATTGTACAGGCAGGGTCTAGGACAGACTGCCCATCCTTCATTGCTGGGACGACAGAGCTGTGATTGGCTCGATTGAGGTGGATCTTCCATCTGATCAAGTGACAGAATCCCCCTGTCTCAATCCAATTACAGCTTCCATCAAATGTGACTGGTGCAGAAAACGTGTTCCCCCCCCAGATCCTGCCCATGGGTCAGGAGTACAGTCAGGAGTGAAACAACACCATGGGGGCAGGGGATGGTTTCAGTGAGCTTTGAAATTAGCTGGGCTTGAGAAGATTTGTAACTCAGGTTGAGGTTTTGGATGTAGGTTTGCTCGCTGAGCTGTAAGGTTCATTTCCAGACGTTTCGTCACCATACTAGGTAACATCTTCAGTGGGCCTCAGGCGAAGCAATGCTGAAAATTCCTGCTTTCTATTTATATGTTTGGAAATGACATCACCAACCCAAAGAAACCCAAACATATAAACAGAAAGCATCGCTTCACCTGAGGCCCACTGAAGGTGTTACCTCGTATGGGTGATGAAACGTCTGGAAATGAACCTTCCAGCTCAGCGAGCTTTGGAATCTCAGATCGGGAAATGAAGTTGGAAACTAGCAGTGAGATACTTTCCTAAAGTAAGAGCATTTCCATGCAATGTTCACATTCCCATGAGGGAAGAAGATCGCAATTTGAAGTTTGAGGTGACTGGGTGAGACTGAAATACTGGAACAGAATTACCGCTTCAGGATGATGCTGTGGAAATCAAGCTGCTGACCATAAAACAGGGACTGGATTGCGAATGGTGAGCCAAGGGGGCGGGGTACCAGTGTGAGTGTGTTGCAGGAGCTTTCACACTGGGCAGTGCCATTGACCAGCCTCACAGGCTGGTTCGATGCCAACATTTTGCCCTTGTGTGTGTGAAAAACAAAGCTCACGATATAATAAATTTCAGTCCGAGTCATATTCTGAAGCAGTGAATTTTATTGAAACGTTCTTGCAAGAAGGGGTGACTAGTAAGTAGTCACCCCGATCCAGGAATTAGATTCAAAGAGTCGTGCAGATGTACAGCATGGAAACAGACCCTTCGGTCCAACCTGTCCATGCCGACCAGAGATCCCAACCCAATCGAGTCCCACCTGCCACCACCCGGCCCATATCCCTCCAAACCCTTCCTATTCATATACCCATGCAAATGCCTCTTAAATGTTGTAATTGTACCAGCCTCCACCACTTCCTCTGGCAGCTCAGTCCATACACATACCACCCTCTGTGTGAAAAAAGTTATCCCTTAGGTCTCTTTTATGTCTTTCCCCTCTCACCCTAACCTTATGCCCTCTAGTTCTGGATTCCCCAACCCCAGGGGAAAGACTTTGTCTAATTATCCTATCCATGCCCCTCATAATTTTGTAAACCTGTATAAGATCACCCCTCAGCCTCCGACACTCCAGGGAAAACAGCTCCAGCCTGTTCAGCCTGCTCAAATCCTCCAACCCTGGCAACATCCTTGTAAATCTTTTCTGAACCCGTTCAAGTTTCACAACATCTTTCTGATAGGAAGGAGACCAGAATTGCATGCAATATTCCAACAGTGGCCTAACCAATGTCCTGTACAGCCGCAACATGACCTCCCAACACCTGTACTCAATACTCTGACCAATAAACGAAAGCATACCAAATGCCTTCTTCACTATCCTATCTACCTGCGACTCCACTTTCAAGGAGCTATGAGCCTGCACTCCAAGGTCTCTTTGTTCAGCAACCCTCCCTAGGACCTTACCATGAAATGTATAAGTCCTGCTAAGATTTGCTATCCCTAAATGCAACACCTCACATTTATCTGAATTAAACTCCATCTGCTAGTTCTCAGCCCATTGGCCCATCTGATCCAGATCCTGTTGTAATCTGAGGTAACCCTCTTCGCTGTCCACTACACCTCCAATTTTGGTGTCATCCGCAAACTTACTAACTGTACCTCTTATGTTAGCATCCAAATCATTTATGTAAATGACAAAACATAAAGGACCCAGCAGCGATCCTTGTGGCAGTCCACTGGTCACAGGCCTCCAGTCTGAAAAACAACCCCCCACCACCAGTCTATATCTTCCATATCCTTTTCCACAGTAAATACTGATGCAAAATTTTCATTTAGTATCTCCCCCATTTTCTGCGGTTCCACACAAAGGCCGCCTTGCTGATCTTTGAGGTGCTCTATTCTCTCCCCTAGTTACCCTTTTGTCCTTAATATATTTGTAAAAACCTTTTGGATTCTCCTTAATTCTATACGTCAAAGCTATCTCAAGTCCCCTTTTTGCCCTCCTGATTTCCCTCAAGTATACTCCTACTGCCTTTATACTCTTCTCAGGATTCACTTGATCTATCCTGTCTATACCTGATATATGCTTCCTTCTTTTTCTTAACCAAACCCTCTATTTCTTTAGTCATCCAGCATTCCCTATACCTACCAGCCCTTCCTATCACCCTGACAAGAATATACTTTCTCTGGATTCTTGTTATCCCATTTCTGAAGGCTTCCCATTTTCTAGCCGTCCCTTTACCTGCGAACATCTGCCTCCAATCAGCTTTCAAAAGTTCTTGCCTAACATTGTCAAAATTGGCCTTTCTCCAATTTAGAATTTCAACTTTTAGATCTGGTCTATCCTTTTCCATCACTATTTTAAAACGAATAGAATTATGGTCGCTGGCCCCAAAGTGCTCCCCCACTGACACCTCAGTCACCTGCCCCGCCTTATTTCCCAAGAGTAGGTCAAGTTTTGCACCTTCTCTAGTAGGTACATCCACATACTGAATCAGAAAATTGTCTTGTACACACTTAAGAAATTCCTCTCCATCTAAACCTTTACGGCAGTCCCAGTTAACGTTTGCAAAGTTAAAATCCCCTACCATAACTACCCTATTATTCTTACAAATAGCTGAGATCTCCTTACAAGTTTGTTTCTCAATTCCCCTCTGACTGTTAGGGGGTCTATAATACAATCCCAATAAGGTGATCATTCCTTTCTTATTTCTCAGTTCCACCCAAATAACTTCCCTGGATGTATTTCCGGGAATATCCTCCCTCAGCACAGCTGTAGTGTTATCCCTTATCAAAACTGCCACTCCCCCTGCTCTCTTGCCTCCCTTTCTATCCTTCCTGAAGCATTTGTATCCTGGAACATTAAGCTGCCAGTCCTGCCCATCCCTGAGCCATGTTTCTGTAATTGCTATGATATCCCAGTCCCATGTTCCTTTCCATGCCCTGAGTTCATCTGTCTTCCCTGTTAGGCGCCTTGCTTTGAAATAAATGCAGTTTAATTTATTAGTCCTACCTTGTCCCTGCCTGCCCTGACTGTTTGACTCACTTCTGTTCTCAGCTGTACACGTCTCAGATTGATCTCTTTCCTCACTATCTCCCTGGGTCCCACCCCCCCACCTTACTAGTTTAAATCCTCCCAAACAATTCTAGCAAATTTCCCTTCCCGTACATTAGTCCCCTTCCAATTTAGGTGCAATCCGTCCTTCTTGTACAGGTCACTTCTACCCCAAAAGAGATTCCAATGATCCCAAAATGTGAATCTTTCTTCCATACACCAGCTCCTCAGCCATGCATTCATCTGCTCTATCCTCCTTTCCTGCCCTCACTAACTCGTAGCACTGGGAGTAATTACTACCCTTGAGGAACTCCTTTTTAAATTTCTGCCTAACTCTCTGTAATCTCCCTTCAGAGTCTCAACCTTTTCCCTTCCAATGTCGTTGGTTCCAATGTGAACAATGACCTCCTGCTGGCCCCTCTCCCCCATGAGAACACTCTGCACCCTCTCTGAGACATTCTTGATCCTGGCACCAGGGAAACAACTCACCATTCTGCTTTTTCTCATGCTGGCCACAGAAACGTCTGTCTGTATCTCTGACTACAGAATCCCCTAACACAATTGGTCTCTTGGAAGCCGACATACCCCTCGTTGCATTAGAGCCAGTCTCAACACCAGAAACCTGGCTGTTCGTGCTACGTTCCCTTGAGAATCCATCACCCCCTACATTTTCCAAAACAGCATACCTGTTTGAAATGGATATATCCACAAAAGACTCCTGCACTAGCTGCCTGCCTCACTTACCCTTCCTGGAGTTAAACCATCTATGTGACTGTATTTGAGAATTTCCCCCCTTCCTATAACTGCCATCCATCACACACTGTTGCTGTTGCAAATTCCTCATCACTTCTATCTGTCTCTCCAACCGATCCACTCGATCTGATAAGATTCGCATCCTACAGCATTTATGGCAGATATAATCCGCAGTAACCCTTAAACTCTCTTTAAACTCCCACATCTGACAAGAAGTACATCTCACTGCAAAGGCCATTTTTGCTCCTTCACAATCTACAGACCCAGAAAATAACATCGTCTTATTCCTCTGCAAACCCTGCCCCAGGTTAAATTAATAGCTATGACTTATATTTTAAGTTTAATCAAAAGACTTATCTCCAAAAACATATAATCAAGAAAGAACCCATTATACTCACTACTGCAGCCTTTCTCTTGGACAGACTTAAAACAACAATTAACTTATCTGATTCTGTGCTGTGAACTTCGCCCAACAGTTCCTCCAAGATTAGTCGTGAATTTTACTGTTTGTTAATTTTCCCAGATGCATTCCGATGTCCCAGCGATACACGAATTCAAACAGTGAAGGCAGTAACTGCGTAGGTTCTCCCCCTCTCTCTTTCTCTCTCTCTCTCTTTCTCTCTCTCTCTCTCGCTCTCTCTCTCTCCTGCACTGTCCTCTCACCATGGGCTTCCTTTGTCTGCTCTTCTCTCTTTTAAACTGCTGTTGTTTTGACTTTTTTTCCCCAAAGTTCCAAAACAATGCAACAGCAAATAAAACAGGAATTGCTGCTCCTGGAATTCGAGGAAATCACCTCCAGCACCTAAAATACCTCAAAAAAAGGAGCAGCTCTTATAGCCAGAAATTTTTCCCGACCTCCATCTTGGATTACCCAGAATCCTTTTGCTCCCTTCCAGATCATTTTAATATATATTACAGACAACACTGGCCCCAGCACTGACCCCTGTGAATAAATCCACTGGTCGCCTTTCTCCATTTCAAGAAACTCCCTTCAACTTCTACTCTCTGTCTCCTGTTGCTCAACCAGTTCTTTATCCACCGAGCTAGAGCACACCATGTGACTTCACTTTCTCCATTAGTCTACCATGGGGAACCTTATCAACCACCTTACTAAAGTCCATGTATATGACATCAACAGCCCTTCCTTCATCTATCAACTTGGTCACTTCCTTGAAGAACTCTATTAAGTTGGTAAGGCATGATCTCTCCCGCACAAAACGATGTTGCCTATCACTGATAAGCCCATTCTTTTCCAAATTTAGATCCTATCCCTCAGTACCTTATCCAGCAACTTTCCCACCACTGACGTCACGCTCCCTGGTCTGTAGTTACCTGGAATATCCCTACTACCCTTCATGTACAGGGGGAACAACATGAGCAACCTTCCAGTCCTCCGGCACCTCACCTGTGTTTAAGGATGCCACAAAGATATCTGTCGGGGCCCAGCTATTTCCTCTGTCGCCTCCCTCAGAAATCTGGGCTAGATCCCATCTGGTCCTGGAGATTTGTCCTCCTTAATACCCTTCAGCCTACCCAATACATCTTCCTGCCCTATGTCAACGTGATGCAGAGTAAACAAACTTCTATCTCTAATCTCAACATTCATCATGTCCCTCTCCTCAGTGATCACTGATGCAAAGTAATCATTGAGAATCTCACCCATTTTCTCAGGTTCGACACACAACCTTCCTTCCTTATCCTTTAGTGGACCAACCCTTTCTCTGGTTACCCTCTTGCTTCTTATATAAGAATAAAAGGCCTTGGGATTCTCCTTAATCTGCTCACTAAAGTTATTGTATGACCCCTATTAGCCGCTTGATTCCTCATTTAAGATTGGTCTTATTCTCCCAATATTTCTCCAAGACCCATTCTGTTCTGAGCTGCCTGCACCTTACGTACACTTCACTTTTCCTCTTGGCTAGTCGTACAATTTCTCCTGTCATCCACGGTTCACAAGTCTTGCCTTTCCTATCCCTGTTTTCAAAGGGACGTGCCTCTCCTGCACTATCTTCAACCTATCTTTGAAAGCCTCCCACATCTCAAACATTGACTTTCCTTCAAATAGCTGTGTCCAATCCACATTTCCCAGCTCCTGCCTAATTGTGATATAATTGGCTTGTCCCAGTTTAGCACTCTTCCCTTAGGACCACTCTCATCTTTGTCTATGAGTATTCTAAAGCTCACAGAATTGTGGTCACTGTTCCCAAAGAAATCCCCCATTGCAATGTCTATCACCTGGTCTGATGCATTCCCCAACACCAGATCCAATATGATCCCTTCCCTTGTCAGACTATTGACAATACTGCTCAAGAAAATTTGTCTGGACGTTCCTTACAAACTCTGCCCCATCCAGACCTCTGATACTAAGTGTATCCCAGTCAATGTTGGGAAAATTAAAATCTCCCATCACCACCACCCTGTTGCCTCGACATCGTTCCATAATCTGTTTACCTATTTGTTCTTCGACCTCACGCTCACTGTTAGGAGGCCTCTAATACTGCTCCAACAATTTAACTTATTTCTTAGCTCCACCCATAATGCCGCACTGCTCAAGCCCTCCATAGTGTCGCCCTTTAGCACAGCCCTGATATCACCCCTGACCAGCAATGCAACTCCGCCCCCTCCCCCCCCCCCTTTTACTCCCCTCCCTGTCCTGTCTGAAGCATCTATGTCCTGGAACATTTAGTTGCCAATCATGCCCTTCCTTCAACCAAGTCTCTGTGATCATAATAACGTCATACTCCCAGGTACTAATCCAAATCCTAAGTTCATCTGCCTTACCCACTATACCCCTTGCAGTAAAGTATATGCACTTCAGGCCACCAGATCTTTTGCATTCACCTGCTCTCTGCCTACTCTTCCCCTTGGTAATGCTAACTTTGTGATCCTGACAGTCTCCAGTTTCCACCTCACTGTCTAGTAGCCTTCTCTTCTGGTTCCCAGCTCCCCCCTTCCCCCCACCAAAGTGGTTTAAAAACTCCCCCAAGAACATTAGTTCCAGTCTGGTTCACATATAGACCATCCAATTTGTAATAGTCCCACCTTCCCCAGAACCGGTCCCAATGTCCCATTAATCTGAACCCCCTCCCTCCTACACCACCCCTTAAGCCACATGTTCACCCTGCCTATTTTTGTCATTTCTGTGCTGGCTAGCCCATGGCACAGGGATGTCTCCGATTGGCTGCAGGACATTCTGAAGGGGGAAGATGAACAGCCAGCTGTCGTTGTGCATGTAGGCCCCAATGATATCGATAATAAATGGGATGGGGTCCTACAAGCAGAATGGAGGGAGTTAGGAGCCAAGTTAAAGAGTAGAACCTCCGAGGTAGTCAGGGTAGAAATGAAAGAATAGGCAGGATGAATGCGGGGTTTGAGAGATCGTGCAGGAGGGAGGGGTTCAGATTTTTGGGACTTTGGGACTGGATCTGGGGAAGGTGGGACTATCACGAAGCAGATGGTCTACACCTGGGCAAGGCTGGAACCAATGTCCTCGTGGGTGCTTTTGCTAACCCTACTGGGGGAGAGTTTAAACTAATGTGGGAGGGGGATGGGAACCAAATGAGCAGGTTAGTGGACAGTAAGGAGGTAGTAACTAAAGCATGTATGGAACTAGATAATGAAGTCAGCGTGACTAAGGGGAAGAGTAGGCAGGGAGCAGGTGATGAACACAAAGGGACTGCTGGTCTGAGGTGCATTTGTTTTAATGCAAAAAGTATAGTAGGTAAGGCAGATGAACTTAGGGCTTGGATTAGTACCTGGGAGTATGATGTTATTACTATTACTGAGACTTGATTGAGGGAAGGGCATGATTGGCAACTACCCTCTCTATCCCAGGATATCGATGCTTCAGGTGGGATAGAGAGGGCAGTAATGGGGGTAGAGGAGCTGCATTACTGGTCAGGGAGGATATCACAGCTGTGCTGAAGGAGGGCACTATGGTGGACTCGAGCAGTGAGGCATATTGGGCAGAGTTCAGAAATAGTAAGGGTACAGTAACAATGTTGGGGCTGTAACTACAGGCCTCCCAACAGCGAGCGGGAGACAGAGACAAATATGTCAGCAGAGTATGGAAAGGTTTGGCAGCAACAGGGTGTTGGTGACAGGAGATGTTACTTTTCCCAACATTGACTGGGATTCCCTTAGTGTTAGAGGGCTAGATGGAGCATAATTTGGAAGGAGCATCCAGGAGGGCTTTCCAGAGCAGTATGTGAATAGTCCAACTCAGGAAGGGGCCACACTGGACCTGGTGTTGGGATTGAGCCTGACCAGGTGGTTGGAGTTTCAGGAGCAGATTACTTTGGGAATAGTGATCACAATTCCTTTAGTGCTAGAATACTCCTGGACAAAGACAAGAGTGGTCCTACAGGAACAGCTGAATTGGGGGAAGGCCAATTATACCAAAATTCGGCAGGAGCTAGGGAATGTGGATTGGGAGCAGCTGTTTGAGGGTAAATCCACATTTGATAGGTGGGAGGCTTTTAAAGAGAGATTGATTAGAGTTCAGGACAGAAATGTCCCTGTGAAAATGAGAAATAGAAATGGTAAGATTAGGCAACCATGGATGAAAAGTGAAATTGTGAGACGAGCTAAGAGGAAAAAGGAAGCATACATAATGTCTAGGTGACTGAAGACAGACAGAGCTTTCAGAGAATATTAGGAATGTAGGACCAATCTGAAATGAGGAATGAAGAGGGCTGAAAGGGGTCATGAAATATCTTCAGCAAACAAGGTTACAAAAATCAGAAAGCCTTTTATTCATATAAAAGGAGCAAGGAAATAAGAAGCAATTAGAGAAAGGGTTGTCCCACTCAAGGACAAAGGAGGAAGGTTATATGTGGTGTCAGAGGAAATGGGTGAGATTCTTAATGAGTACTTTGCGTCGGTATTCACTGAAGAGAGGGACAAGACGGATGCTGAGGTTGGGGATAGATGTTTGATTACTTTAGGTCAAGTCGGGGGAAGGAGGGAGGAAGTGTTGGATATTGTAAAAAGCATTAGGGTGGACAAGTCCCCAGGTCTGGATGGTGTCTATCCCAGGTTATTGGGGGAAGTGAGAGAGGAAAGAGCTGGGGCCTTCACAGATTTCTTTGCAGCATCCTTGAACATGGGTAGGTCCTGGAGGACTGGAGAATTGCTCGTGTTGTCCCCTTGTTTAAGAAGGGTAGCAGGGATAATCCAGGTAATAATAGACCGGTGAGCCTGATGTCAGCTTTAGGGAAGCTGCTGGAGAAGATACTGAGGGAAAGGATCTATTTACATTTGGAAGGAAATCAGTGATAGGCAACATGGCTTTGTGCAGGGAAGGTCATGTCTGACCAACTTAATAGAATTCTTTGAGAAAAGGACAAAGTTGATTATGAGGGGAGGACTGTAGATGTCATATATATGGACTTTAGTAAGATGGTTGATAAGGTTCCCCATTGAAGGCTGATGGAGAAAGTGAAATCGCATGGTGTCCAGGGTGTACCAGCGAGATGGATAGAGAACTGGCTGGGCAGCAGGAGAACAGCGAGTAGTAGTGGAAGGGAGTTTCTCAAAATGGAGCCCTGTGAGCAGTGGTGTCCCACAGGGATCTGTGTTGGGACCACTGTTGTTTGTGATATACATCAATGATCTGGAGGAAGGTATGGGTGGTCTGGTTAGCAAGTTTGCAGATGACACGAAGATTGGTGGAGTAGCAGATAGTGAAGGGGACTGTCAGAGAATACAGCAGAATACAGATAGATTGGAGAGTTGGACAGAGAAATGGCAGATGGAGTTCAATCCGGGCAAATGTGAGATGATGCATTTTGGACGATCCAATTCAAGAGCGACCTGTACGGTAAATGGAAAAGTCCTGGGGAAATTAGTGTACAGAGAGATCTGGGTGTTTAGGTCCATTGTTCCCTGAAGGTGGCAACACAGGTCAGTAGAGTGGTCAAGAAGGCATACGGCATGCTTTCCTTCATCGGACGGAGTATTGAGGATAAGAGTTGGCAGGTCATGTTACAGTTGTATAGGACATTGGTTCGGCCACATTTGGAATACTGCGTACAGTTCTAGTCGCCACATTACCAATAGGATGTGGATGCTTTGTAGAGGATGCAGAGGAGGTTCACCAGGGTATGGAGGGTGCTAGCTAGGAAGAGAGATCGAATCGATTAAGATTATTTTCGCTAGAAAGGAGGAGGTTGAGGGGGGACCTGATTGAGGTCTAGAAAATGATGAGAGGTATAGACGGGTTGATAGCAAGAAGGTTTTTCTCCAGAGTGGGGGACTCAATTACTCGGGGTCATGGGTTCAACAAGAAAAGTTTAGGGGAGATATACATGGAAAGTTCTCTACGCAGAGCGTGGTGGGTGTCTGGAACATGTTGCCAATGGAGGTGGTAGAGACGATAGCATCATTTAAGATGTATCTGGGCAGATACGTGAATGGGGAGGGAGCAGAGGGATACAGATCCTTAGAAAATAGGCGGCAGGTTTCAATAGAGGATCTGGATCAGCGCAGACCTGGAGCATCAAAGGGCCTGTTCCTGGGCTGTAATGTTGTTTGTTCTTTTATCCAGTGTTTCCAACTGTTTCTTGATCTGACATGGAATGAATGGAATTGGCTGAAGACTGTGACACTGGGAAGCACTGGAGGAGCCGGGGATGGACCATCGACGTGGCCCTTCTGGCTGAAGATTGCTGCGACAGCTTCAGCCTGCCCTTTTGCTCTGATGTGCAGGCCTCTTCCATCAGCGATGACTCCATCTGCCTCCCCTTGTCACCCATTCAACAATCAATGGGGAAACACTGGGAATGATGATTCCTCTCTGGGGACCGTTCCATCGTTTTGAAATGGACTGTTTGTCTCTCTCCTGACTTTCTGTTTTCTGTTAAAACCCCCCTCTATTGGTGGAATTGGCAAGGATTGACGAGAAATGGGAAGACTGGGCACTGCCTGATAGGCAGGCAGCAGGGAGTGGACCTTACTCCCCTGCAAGGTTCAAAGTTCATTCGAAGAGCTCACACAGCACAAAGGGTTTGGTGCCTGGCCAAGACCATGCCGAGGGAGGGGAGGTTGGGGGAGGGGAGATTTGGCGGTGGGGCACGTTTGGAAAACTGGACCCAGTGGAATTGCGAAAGTTAAACATTGAGAGCCGGATGACAGTTCAGATTGAGACACTCCGTCCCTGCTCACCTCCTTACACTCAGCTACAGGCCGCTCTGCTATAACGCACATTTCATTAATACAAATTCGCTGTCACTGGATTGACAAATTAGGGACACGGTGAACTTTTAAAACGTATTTTGTTGAGAATGTGAACCCGGCCCCATTAGTTTCAATGGTGCTGCTACTGCGCGATTTTCTTATAACATGGGGTTGCAACAGAACGGAACTACCCACGTTATAACAGAACCAACCGTATAGGAATTTAACTTTCAGCTAACTAATGCCCGAACACCTACTCAGCTGGACGGGACATGTCGTTTTCTGATGTTTAAAAGACATTCTCTGGACGGACAGTCAGTTTATTGAGAAAGAGTGAGATTTTGCTCTTTGGGGATCCAGGGGTCAAAGGGCGTGGGGAGAAAGCAGGAATGGGGGACTGAGTTGGATGATCAGCCATGATCACATTGAATGGCTGGGCATAGAGATGTACAGCACAGAAAGAGACCCTTCGCTCCAACCCATCCATGCCAACCAGATATCCCAAACTAATCTAGTCCCACCTGTCAGCACCCGGCCCATATCCCTCCAAACCCTTCCTATTCATATACCCATCCAAATGCCTTTTAAATGTTGCAATTGTACCAGCCTCCACCACATCCTCTGACAGCTCATTCCATACACGTACCACCCTCTGTGTGAAATAGTTTCCCCTTAGGTGTCTTGTATATCCTTCCCCTCTCACCCTAAACCTATGCCCTCTAGTTCTGGAAAAGACTTTGCCTATTTATCCAATCCATGCCCCTCATGATTTTATAAACCTCTATAAGGTCACCCCTCAGCCTCCGACGCTCCAGGGAAAACAGCTCCATCCTATTCAACCTCTCCCTATAGCTCAAACTCTCCAACCCTGGCAACGTCCTTATAAATCTTTGTTTGAACCCCTTTCAAGCTTAACAGCATCTTTTTTATAGTGGGAGACCAGACCTATTCCAACAGTGGCCTAACCAGTGTCCTGTACAGCCGCAACATGACCTCCCAACTCCTATACTCAATACTCTGACCAATAAAGGAAAGCATACCAAACGCCGCCTTCACTATCCTGCACCTGCGACTCCACTTTCAAGGAGCTATGAACCTGCACCCTGAGGTCTCTTTGTTCAGCAACACTCCCTAGGACCTTACCATTAAGTGTATAAGTCCTGCCCTGGGTTGCCCTACCAATATAGTCTGTGTTGGCTCAGACCCCGATACAATTCCATTCTAAACCAAACGGGTTCAGTAACTACCTGCCAACAGGGGCCAATGGTGGGCAGTCTGAGCAGGTGACAGGAGGTTGGACTGTCTGTCGAACTTCACCTTTACACAGTCAGCAAATAGAAAGCAAGTTAGACTTCCGAGTGAACTATGAGACACTGCACCCAGCTCCTCCCCGCCCCCCCCACACCACACACACACACACACACACACACACACACAGTCCCACTTAACCTTTGGTCTCTTCCTCTCTGCTGTGTGTTTGTGGGAACTGGGGGAGGGATTGGTTTGAGATCAGACAAAGACTGAGCTGCTGATTCCTCCAGTCTTGTTATTCTGCAAAGTCTGGAAGGAGCAGCATGGGCCTGGAGCTGTACTTGGATTTGCACTCACAGCCCGGCCGAGCTGTCTACATTTTCGCCAAGAAGAATAACATTGTGTTTGAGTTTAAGCAGGTCGATCTGTTCACAGGTAGGACAGAGAGCTCACTCTGACCTCACCATCTCCACTAGATTGTAGGAAATCGGTTTTCATTCCTCTCTCCTGCCACTCTGCAGCTCTGCTAATCAGGGTGAAGGACTGTGGATGTTGTAAATCTCAAACTCAGTTCTGAACAGGAGCTGCACTGGAGCCAAAATGTTTATTCTGGTTCTATTGGAATTGCCCAGACCTGCTGCGTTTCTCCAGCACTCTCTGTTTCTCCCCCTAACTTTCCTCTCAAGTTTGCCTCCCTCTCCTTTTCTTTCCCTCTGTCACGCCTTCATCACCACCTCTCTGATTTCTCCCCGACTAGTCTCCCCCTCCCCTCCCCCTCCTCCCCCTCCCCCTCCCGCTCGCCCTCTCGCTCCCTTCCCCCCAATCCCCAATCCCCAATCAGGCTGTCCCATGGATAGGTGAGGTGTCACCGTGGAGCATGTGAAATTGCCTGATACCATCTGCTCCTGTTTCCTGTGGTCTTGTGTTGTCTGCAGGTCAGCAGTACAGTGAGGACTTTGGCAAAGTGAATCCCCTCAGACTGGTGCCAGCGCTCAAGGATGGAGACTTCACCATGGGAGAAAGGTGAGGCCATGCTTCTATGTTCAAAACAAACGCTGTTCTGACCCTGAGACAGAGAGTGTCCCTGAGACAGACAGTGACCCTGAGACAGAGAGTGATCCTGAGCCAGAGAGTTACCCTGAGACAGAGAGTGATCCTGAGACACAGTGTCCCTGAGACAGTATCTCTGAGACAGAGTGACCCTGGAATAGAGAATGACCCTGAGACAGTGTTCCTGAGATAGAGTGACCCTGAGACAGAGTTACCCTGACACAGAGAGAGTGACTCTGAGACATAGTGTCCCTGAGACAGAGTGATCCTGAGACAGAGTGTCCCTGAGACAGTGTCCCTGAGACAGAGTGATCCTGAGACAGAGTGATCCTGAGACAGAGTGACCCTGGGACAGAGAGTGACCCTGAGACAGAGTGTCCCTGACATAGAGTGACTCTGAGATAGAGTTACCCAGAGACAGAGTGACCCTGAGACACAGTGACCCTGAGATAGAGTGACCCTCAGACAGAGTGACCCTGAGGCAGAGTGACCCTGAGACACAGTGACCCTGACACAGAGAGTGACCCTGACACAGAGGGACCCTGAGACACAGAGAAAGATGCCGGGGCAGGGAGTGACACTGACAGAGAGTGATGATAACGGACTGTCTCTCTGATTCTCTCCTGAAGTGTAGCGATTCTCAAATACCTGGCGTGTAAATACAAGACACCCGACCCCTGGTACCCGGCTGATCTCCAGAGGCGTGCCCGAGTGGATGAGTATCTGGCCTGGCAGCACATGACCATTCGATATCAGGGATGCAGGGTTTTGTGTTCAGGGTAACATCACCAATCTCTTATAGGGAACACACAGGGTGTTTACTGGGGATTGTAGGGAGATGTTTAATGGGGTTGGTGGGGAGTGTTTATTGGGGATTACACGGGGATGTTTATTGGGGATTACACGGGGATGGTTATTGGGGATTACAGGGGGATGGTTATTGGGGATTACAGGGGGATGTTTATTGGGGATTACAGAGGGGTGTTTATTGGAGATTACAGGGGGGGTGTTTGTTGAGGATTACAGGGGGATGGTTATTGGGGATTACAGGGGGATGTTTATTAGGAGGACAGGGATATGGTTATTGGGGATAACATGGGATGGTTATTGGGGATTACAGGGGGATGGTTATTGGGGATTACAGGGGATGTTCATTGGGGATTACAGGGAGATGGCTATTGGGGATTACAGGGGGATGGTTATTGGGGAATACAGAGGGGTGTTTATTGGAGATTACAGGGGGTTGTTTATTGAGGATTACAGGGGGAATGTTTATTGGGGATTATAGAGGGGTGTTTATTGGGAATTACAGAGGGGTGTTTATTGAGGATTACAGAGGTGTGTTTATTGGGGATTACAGGGGGATGTTTATTGGGAAGACAGGGATATGGTTATTGGGGATAACACGGAGATGGTTATTGGGGATTACAGGGGGATGTTTATTGGGGATTACAGCGGGATGGTTATTGGGGATTACAGGGGGGTGTTTATTGGGGATTACAGGGGATGGTTATTGGGGATAACATGGGGATGCTTATTGGGGATTACAGGGGGATGTTTATTCGGGATTACAGGGGGATGGTTATTGGGAATTACAGGGGAATGGTTATTGGGGATTACGGGGGGGGTGTTTAATGCAGATTACAGGGGAATATTTATTGGGGATTACAGGGGTATGTTTATTGGGGATTACAGGGGTATGTTTATTGGGGATTACAGGGGATAGTTATTGGGGATTACAGGGGGATGATTATTGGGGATTACAGGGGGATGGTTATTGGGGATTACAGGGGTATGTTTATTGGGGATTACAGGGGGATGGTTATTGGGGATTACAGGAGGATGTTTATTGGGGATTACAGGGGGATGGCTATTGGGGAATACATGGGGATGGTCTTTGGAGATTACAGGTGGATTACAGGGGGATGTTTATTGGGGATTACAGGGGGATGGTTATTGGAGATTACATGGGGATGTTGTTTGGAGATTACAGGGGGATTACAGGGGTGTGTTTTTTGGTGACAGTGCTTGCCTTTTATTTAGTTCATCACTCAAACAGGCAACTTGAATTTGGGGTGATAGAAAAGAACTGGCTTCTTGCACAGTGGCATCTGCGCACAGAAAATATCCTGAGGGAAAGGGGGAAACTTTCTATTTACAATACCCTTATCGAACTCTGTAATTGAAAATAGCGCTACCAGTTTGTCAAATGGAGGGTTATGTTTAATATTTAAATTCTCAAGGAGCCTGGCAACATGTAAGTGAGTTTAAAACTTCCCCGAACACAACTGCAGTGTTTGAGTTCAGCCCCTGCTCTGCCCATGATCCTCAGGGCTGTGGTTGACCTCCTGTGAGTGAACCTTGATCTGGTGACCTCTCCTCATGTGTTTGCCCTCAGGGCCTGTTGCCAGTTTTAACTGGGCAGATAGTGCCCAAGGACAGAATGGACGAGGCCGTACAGGATCTGCAAACAGCCATCCAGATCTTTGAGGACACCTTCCTGCAGGACAGACCGTACACCGCAGGACAGGAAGTGTCCCTGGCTGACCTGTTCGCTCTCGTCGACCTGGTGCAGGTGAGAGAATCGGGACTGGGTTCGATCACACTTCCAACTGATCAGATGATTCCACCAAAAGACCAATTCGATTGGATAGATGCAGATCGTTTTCCAAGAAATGGAATTATAAACACATCCCACACATCATTCCCCTCCTTCCTCATTGGTTTCAGCTGCCATTGAACCTAGTGGGGAGATAATGGCATGATCTCTGGCCTGTTAACCCAGAGACCCAAGTGATGTTCAGGGGACCTCGGTACAAATCCCACTATGGCAGATGGTGGAATTTGAAGTCAAACCTGGAATTAAGACTTTAACAATGATCGTGATTGGACGGTCAGGAAAAGCCCATCTGGCTTTACTATTGGACGACAGCACTGGCTCAGTGGTTCGCACTGCTGCCCCACAGCACCAGGGTCTCAGGTTCGATCCCAGCCTTGGACGTCTGTCTGTGTGGAGTTTGCACATTCTCCCCATGTCTGTGTGGCTTTCCTCTGGGTGCTCCGGTTTCCTCCCACAGGCCAAAGATGTGCAGGTCAGGTGAATTGGCCATGCTAAATTGCCCATAGTGTTAGGTGCGTTAGTTTGAGGGAACTGGGACTGGGTGGGTTACTGTTCGGAGGGTCAGTGTGGACTAGTTGGGCTGAAGGGCCTGTTTCCACATGTAGGGAATCTAATCATATTCCGTTGATAGTAAGAGTTAGACATGTGGGTGCTCAGTGATTGTTCACTCCCCCTTTGACCCGAAAGTCCCAAAGCGCAGATCTCCTATTCCCCCCTCCCCCCGGTCCTGGTATCTGACCGCTCTCCAATAGGACCTCCCACCGGCCTTGCCTTTTCCCATTCCCTGCACAATCCACTCGCTGTTTTACAGGATCCTTTCTTTTTGGTTGGTAAGTTGCTTTATATCACAGCACCAGAGGAACACTCCTGTCTCTCGATTCTCACACTCCCTTACACTCTCGGTCCGACAATCCCATCATCACCAATAAACACAGCCCCTCACCCACAAGGAATGTCCCGGTCCCCTTTAGAATGAGGATTCAGGTTTGTAGGCCCGGGGCCTGAGGGACAGGGATATGGAGTACACTGAAAGGATTACAATCTCACCATTCCCTGTGCCCCTTCAGGGGAAAATGTACCTCGCTACAAAACCAAAGGGATGGAGTCGATAAACAAGGAAATAAAGTTCCAGGGTCAACCTGACAGTCCCTTCCTCAGAGCGAGGCCAAGCCGAGTACATACTCCCCACGGGGGGTTTGGGGTCCTCCACCCTCAACAACCTGCTCCCAGCCCTCACCTTCCATCCACACGGCACTGAGCTCGCCACCTCCCTCTCGCCCCCTACCTCGCTCTCTCCCTCTCCCCCTTGCTCTCTCCCTCTCCCCCTCGCCCCCTCCCTCTCTCACTCATTCTCCCCCCTCTCCCTCTCCCCCTCGCTCTCTCTCCCTCTCCCTCACACTCTCCCTCTCCCCGCTCCGTCTCCCTCTCCCTTGCTCTCCCCGTCTCTCCCTCTCCCCCTCGCACTCTCTCCTCTCCCCCTCGCACTCTCCCTCTCCCCTTGCTCTCTCCTCTCTCCCTTGTTCCCTCCCTCTTCCCCTCGCGCTCCCCCTCTCTCTCCCTCACACTCTCCCTCTCCTCCTCTCCCTCGGTCTCCCCCTCTCCCTCTCCACCCCCCCCCCCACACTCTCTTCCTCTACCCACACTCTCTCCCTCTGCCCCTCACTCTCTCCCTCTACCCACACTCTCTCCTCTTCCCCCTCGCTCTCCCCTATCCCCCTCACTCTCTCCCTCTCCCTCTCCCTCTCCCTCTCCATCTCCCTCTCCCTCTCCCGCTCTCCCTCTCCCCTCTCCCTCTCCCTCTCCCTCCCCCCCCCCCCCCCCCTCCCTCTCCCTCTCCTCCCCCCTCCCCCTCTCCCTCTCCCTCTCCCCTCACTCTGTCTCTGTCTCCCCCCGTGCTGCCCCCAGTGTTGTCTCCCCCCACCTTGCCCCAGTCGGTATGGGCACCGTGAAGTGCCCGGTCTCTCCACAGGACGGAAGAACGTGACAGAATGACAAACAAAGCCAGGAGTGAGGAAAATAAAGTGGAAGTGAAGGGGGCAGACGGTGACAGGGTGGTCCTTGAGAAAGGAAAAACATGGTTCAGACTAATATTGGGCCCTTGAAGACAGAAACGAGTGAATATATTACGGGGAACAAAGAAATGGCAGAAGAGTCGAATAGGTCCTTCAGATCTGTGTTCACTGGGGAAGACACAAGCAAAAGGGCGGCACGGTGGCACAGTGGTTAGCACTGCTGCCTCACAGCGCCAGGGACCTGGACTTCCACACTGTAAGTAATCTAAAATCTCCCTGAGGTAACAGTGGCTGAAGGTCCTGAACTGAAGGGAATTTATATTTTGCCAGGAATTGGTGTTGGAGAGACTGTTAGGTCTGAAGGTTGATAAGTCCCCGGGGCCTGATGGTCTACATCCCAGGGACTGAAGGAGGTGGCTCGAGAAATCATGGATGCGTTGGTGATTATTTTCCAAGTTCGATAGATTCAGGATCAGTTCCTGCGGATTGGAGGGTGGCTAATGTTGTACCACTTTTTAAGAAAGGTGGGAGAGAGAAAGCAGGAAATTATAGACCAGTTAGTCTGACCTCAGTGGTGGGAAAGATGCTGGAGTCTATTATAAAGGATGAAATTACGACACATCTGGATAGTAGTAACAGGATAGGTCAGAGTCAGCATGGATTTATGAAGGGGAAATCATGCTTGACTAATCTTCTGGAATTTTTTGAGGATGTAACTCTGAAGATGGACAAGGGAGATCCAGTGGATGTAGTGTACCTGGACTTTCAGAAAGCCTTTGATAAAGTCCCACATAGGAGGTTAGTGAGCAAAATTAGGGCACATGTTATTGGGGCAAAATACTGACTTGTATTGAAAGTTGGTTGGCTGACAGGAAACAAAGAGTAGTGATAAACAGCTCCATTTAGGAATGGCAGTGGGGTACCGCAGGGATCTGTGCTGGGACCGCAGCTTTTAACAATATATATTAATGATATAGATGAAGGTATTAAAAGTAATATTAGCAAATTTGCTAATGATACAAAGTTGGATGGCAGGGTGAAATGTGAGGAGGATGTTAGGAGAATACAGAGTGACCTGGACAGGTTAGGTGAGTAGACAGATGCACGGCAGATGCAGTTTAATGTGGATAAATGTATGGTTATCCACTTTGGTGGCAAGAACAGGAGGGCACATTACTACCTAAATGGAGTCAAGTTAGGTAAAGGGACAGTACAGAGAGATCTGGGTGTTCTTGTACACCAGTCAATGAAGGTAAGCATGCAGGTACAGCAGGTAGTGAAGAAGGCTAATAGCATGCTGGCCTTCATAACAAGAGGGATTGAGTATAGAAGCAAAGAGGTTCTTCTGCAGCTGTACAGGGCCCTGGTGAGACCACACCTGGAATATTGTGCGCAGTTTTGGTCTCCAAATTTGAGGAAAGACAGTCTGGCTATTGAGGGATTGCAGCGTATGTTCGCGAGGTCAATTCCTGGAATGGCGGGACTATCTTACGCTGAAAGATTGGAGCGACTGGGCTTGTATACCGTTGAGTTTAGAAGGCTGAGAGGGGATCTGATTGAGACATATAAGATTATGAAAGGATTGGACACTCTGGAGGCAGGAAGCATGTTTGCACTGATGGGTGAGTCCCAAACCAGAGGACACAGCTTAAAAATAAGGGGTCGGCCACTTAGAACAGAATTGAGGAGAAACGTCTTCACCGAGAGAGTGGTGGCTGTGTGGAATGCTCTGCCCCAGAGGGCAGTGGGGACCAAGTCTCTGGATACTTTCAAGAAAGAGTTGGATAGAGCTCTTAATGATAGTGGGGTCAAGGGTTATGGAGATAAGGCAGGAACAGGATACTGATTAAGGATGATCAGCCATGATCATATTGAATGGTGGTGCTGGCTCGAAGGCCAGAATGGCCTACTCCTGCACCTATTGTCTATTGTCTATTGAGCATCCATTCCTGGGGGGGGGAGCGGGGGGGTGTAGGTCACCAAGCCCTTTCCAAATCAGGGTTTGAGGTGCCCCCTCCGTCTGGTGAACAACTCGATGTTTCCAATTGCCCTGGGGATAGCATTCAGGCCGTTCCATGGAATGTCAATGTGAGGGAACATTGTATAGTCTGCAGCTGCTGGCTCAGGTGGACACTGTGTGTCTGGAGCTGGGGCCGGTCTGGATTCTGCAACACCTTTATTTCAGTCTTTCAGCACAGTCACTTGGGACCAAAGTTAACCATCACACAACACCAGGGTGTAGGCCAACAGGTTTATTTGGAAATACCAACTTTCGGAGCCAGTGCTGCCAATTAAACCGGCTGTACCAAAGAGAAAGTGGGTCAGTGAGAAATCAGACAGCAGCAAGGCCTCACTCTCACCCACTCACTCCCTTGTCTCTCACTCTCTCACCCCTCCCTCCCTCCCTCTCCCTCACTCTCTCTTTCTCCCTCCGTCTCTCCTTTTCTCTCACTCTCTCTCTCACTCTCACTCCCTCCCTCACTCTCTCTCACTCTCTCATTCGCTCTCATTCTCTCTCACTCTCCCTCCCGTTCTTTCTCTCACTCTCTCTCTCACTCTCTCTCACTCTCTCACCCTCTCTCTCTCTCACTCTCCTCCCTCTCTCCCACTCTCCCTCCCTCCCTCTCTCTCTCTCACGCTCTCACCCTCCCTCCCTCCCTCTCTCACTCTCTCACCCTCCCTCCCCCTCTCTCTCTCACTCTCTCATCCTCCCTCCCTCTCTCTCTCACT
>NW_026868341.1:7500-15000 GCF_020745735.1 Hemiscyllium ocellatum
AATATTTTTGAAGCAGTACAAATCAGTAACCAGCGACACTTAGAATATTTTTGGAGCAGTACAAATCAGTAACCAGCGACACTTAGAATATTTTTGAAGCAGTACAAATCAGTAACCAGCGACACTTAGAATATTTTTGGAGCAGTACAAATCAGTAACCAGCGACACTTAGAATATTTTTGAAGCAGTACAAATCAGTAACCACTGACACTTAGAATATTTTTGAAGCAGTACAAATCAGTAACCAGCGACACTTAGAATATTTTTGAAGCAGTACAAATCAGTAACCACTGACACTTAGAATATTTTTGAAGCAGTACAAATCAGTAACCAGCGACACTTAGAATATTTTTGGAGCAGTACAAATCAGTAACCACTGACACTTAGAATATTTTTGAAGCAGTACAAATCAGTAACCAGCGACACTTAGAATATTTTTGAAGCAGTACAAATCAGTAACCACTGACACTTAGAATATTTTTGAAGCAGTACAAATCAGTAACCGCTGACACTTAGAATATTTTTGAAGCAGTACAAATCAGTAACCAGCGACACTTAGAATATTTTTGGAGCAGTACAAATCAGTAACCACTGACACTTAGAATATTTTTGAAGCAGTACAAATCAGTAACCAGCGACACTTAGAATATTTTTGGAGCAGTACAAATCAGTAACCACTGACACTTAGAATATTTTTGAAGCAGTACAAATCAGTAACCAGCGACACTTAGAATATTTTTGAAGCAGTACAAATCAGTAACCACTGACACTTAGAATATTTTTGAAGCAGTACAAATCAGTAACCAGCGACACTTAGAATATTTTTGAAGCAGTACAAATCAGTAACCACTGACACTTAGAATATTTTTGAAGCAGTACAAATCAGTAACCAGCGACACTTAGAATATTTTTGAAGCAGTACAAATCAGTAACCAGCGACACTTAGAATATTTTTGGAGCAGTACAAATCAGTAACCAGCGACACTTAGAATATTTTTGAAGCAGTACAAATCAGTAACCACTGACACTTAGAATATTTTTGAAGCAGTACAAATCAGTAACCAGCGACACTTAGAATATTTTTGAAGCAGTACAAATCAGTAACCACTGACACTTAGAATATTTTTGAAGCAGTACAAATCAGTAACCGCTGACACTTAGAATATTTTTGAAGCAGTACAAATCAGTAACCAGCGACACTTAGAATATTTTTGAAGCAGTACAAATCAGTAACCACTGACACTTAGAATATTTTTGGAGCATTACAAATCAGTAACCAGCGACACTTAGAATATTTTTGGAGCAGTACAAATCAGTAACCAGCGACACTTAGAATATTTTTGAAGCAGTACAAATCAGTAACCAAGTGCATTTTTGAATTGGTTACTGATTTCTCCGTTGAAGTTGGGGCTGCGGTTGGCTTCAGTTAGTGGTGGGGGCTTAATTTTCGCCGAGGGGAGCGTGTCCCGGTAGTGTCTCCGAGGAAGTGGTACCTATTGTAGGGGGTGTTTCTGAATTTGGGCCCTTTTTGAGTGGCATTGCCGGATGGGTTTTGTGTTGAAGGCTTCCAAATCGGGTAGCTCAGCCGGATTTGACCCGGCGGTTCTACCGACTGTCACGCCTTCGAGGGGGGACTGTTGTCTAAGTTCAGGCCGAATTTGGTGAATTTCCTAAGTCGGGAAGTGGTCCCAACGGGTTTGGGAGTGAACCTAACTGCTCATACCAACTTTGAGGCTTTGGGCCGGGTAGCACAGTCGGATTTGACCCGGCGGTTCTGCCGAATGCCTGGCCTTCGAGGGGGGCCTGCCCTCTGAGTTCAGGCCGAATTTGGTGATTTTCCTAAGTCGGGAAGTGGTCCAAACGGGGATGGGAGTGAACCTGACAGCTCATACCGACTTTGGGGCTTCCAAGCCGGGTAGCTCAGCCGGATTTGATCCGGCGATTCTGCCGACTTCCACGCCTTCGAGCGGGGACTCTCCTCTAAGTTCAGGCCGAATTTGGTGAATTTCCTAAGTCGGGAAGTGGTCCAAACGGGGATGGGAGTGAACCTAACTGCTCATACCAACTTTGAGGCTTTGGGGCCGGGTAGCACAGTCGGATTTGACCCGGCGGTTCTGCCGAATGCCTGGCCTTCGAGGGGGGCCTGCCCTCTGAGTTCAGGCCGAATTTGGTGATTTTCCTAAGTCGGGAAGTGGTCCAAACGGGGATGGGAGTGAACCTGACAGCTCATACCGACTTTGGGGCTTCCAAGCCGGGTAGCTCAACCGGATTTGATCCGGCGGTTCTAGCGACTGCCACGGCTTCGAGGGGGGACTGTTGTCTAAGTTCAGGCCGAATTTGGTGAATTTCCCGAGTCGGGAAGTGGTCCAAACGGGGATGGGAGTGAACCTGACAGCTCTTACCGACATTGAGGCTTCGGGGCCGGGTAGCTCAGTCGGATTTGACCCGGCGATTCTGCCGACTTCCACGCCTTCGAGCGGGGACTCTCCTCTAAGTTCAGGCCGAATTTGGTGAATTTCCTAAGTCGGGAAGTGGTCCAAACGGGGATGGGAGTGAACCTGACAGCTCTTACCGACTTTGGGGCTTCCAAGCCGGGTAGCTCAACCGGATTTGATCCGGCGGTTCTAGCGACTGTCACGCCTTCGAGGGGGGACTGTTGTATAAGTTCAGGCCGAATTTGGTGAATTTCCCGAGTCGGGAAGTGGTCCAAACGGGGATGGGAGTGAACCTGACAGCTCTTACCGACTTTGGGGCTTCCAAGCCGGGTAGCTCAACCGGATTTGATCCGGCGGTTCTGCCGACTGTCACGCCTTCGAGGGGGGACTGTTGTATAAGTTCAGGCCGAATTTGGTGAATTTCCCGAGTCGGGAAGTGGTCCAAACGGGGATGGGAGTGAACCTGACAGCTCTTACCGACTTTGAGGCTTCGGGGCCGGGTAGCTCAGCCGGATTTGATCCGGCGGTTCTGCCGACTGTCACGCCTTCGAGGGGGGACTGTCCTCTGAGTTCAGGCCGAATTTGGTGAATTTCCCGAGTCGGGAAGTGGTCCAAACGGGGATGGGAGTGAACCTGACAGCTCATACCGACTTTGAGGCTTCCAAGCCGGGTAGCTCAGCCGGATTTGACCCGGCGATTCTGCCGACTTCCACGCCTTCGAGGGGGGACTGCCCTCTGAGTTCAGGCCGAATTTGGTGCATTTCCCGAGTCGGGAAGTGGTCTCTGTCACAACGGGGGCAAGTGTCTGAAGAGGTAAAGTGAGTAACCAGCACAGCTTAGGGAAGGGTTCCAAAGTTCTCAACAATGTGAATTCGGTTACCAGGAAAGCTTAGGAAAGTTGCCTGACTGTCCCAAACGAATGAACTGCAAAACTTAGGGAACATGCCCGAAGATGCTTAAAAGTGTGAAATCAGTAAGCAGGAAAGCATAGGAAAGTGCCTGAAAGTGCTAAATGAGTAACATGAAAAACGTAGAAAAATGCCCGAAAATGTTTAAAAGTGTGAACTCAGTAACCAGCAAAACTTAGTAAAACGTTGGAAAAGCAGAAATGAGTAACCAGAAAAACTTAGAAAAATGTTTGAAATGAGAAATGAGTAACCAGAAAAACTTAGAAAAATGTTTGAAAATGAGAAATGAGTAACCAAGAAAACTTAGAAAAATGCCCAAAAAGAAGAAATCAGTAACCAGAAAAACTTAGAAAAATGTTTGAAAATGAGAAATGAGTAACCAGAAAAACTTAGAAAAATGTTTGAAAATGAGAAATGAGTAACCAAGAAAACTTAGAAAAATGCCCAAAAAGAAGAAATCAGTAACCAGAAAAACTTAGAAAAATGTTTGAAAATGAGAAATGAGTAACCAAGAAAACTTAGAAAAATGTTTGAAAATGAGAAATGAGTAACCAAGAAAACTTAGAAAAATGCCCAAAAAGAAGAAATCAGTAACCAGAAAAACTTAGAAAAATGTTTGAAAATGAGAAATGAGTAACCAAGAAAACTTAGAAAAATGCCCAAAAAGAAGAAATCAGTAACCAGAAAAACTTAGAAAAATGTTTGAAAATGAGAAATGAGTAACCAAGAAAACTTAGAAAAATGCCCAAAAAGAAGAAATCAGTAACCAGAAAAACTTAGAAAAATGTTTGAAAATGAGAAATGAGTAACCAGAAAAACTTAGAAAAATGTTTGAAAATGAGAAATGAGTAACCAAGAAAACTTAGAAAAATGCCCAAAAAGAAGAAATCAGTAACCAGAAAAACTTAGAAAAATGTTTGAAAATGAGAAATGAGTAACCAAGAAAACTTAGAAAAATGCCCGAAAAGAAGAAATCAGTAACCAGAAAAACTTAGAAAAATTTTCGGCCAAGTGTGAAAAATATTCTAAGTGTCAGCGGAGGAAAATGCCGAAGCATCGGGAAAGATTCAAAAACTCATGCCGAACATGAGTTCCGAAGTGCCGGAGGAACTGGGCGAATTGAGCCCGGCGGTTGGCCAGATGTCGTTTTGAGTCTGCAGCCCGAAAACTTTAACTTTGTCTGCCGCGGAAGTCTGGACCGGGAAAAATCCAAACGGTTTTGCCGGGTTCGAGTTCCAGAGCGAAGCAGTCGAATTTGAAATTCAGACCCATTCAGTGCCACTTGACATTGTGACACAGTGAGGTTGGCGGGGTACCCGGAGATTTCTGGGAACACGATTTTTAGAACAAAATGGCGGCGCGGGACCACTTTGAAAGGCATCCGAAAAACGGTTCCGCGGGCAGAGCACTTGAATGACAGGCCTGTGTGCATGCCCAAGAGCTCTCGGAAGTCTAATTTTTGACACTTTGTCAAATTTTCGACAGACTTACCCAACTCTTGCTGCCTGTTCTAAGAATCAGTCAGAGGCCTGTGCGGCGGTCTCTTGACACTTTGGAGGGCGGGCAAACCCCACGTTGACTCCGGCCGTCCCTCCAAAAGGCACTTGCTATTGGGGGAAAGGATTGCAAGTAGCCTGGTTCCCGTGGGAGCGGCCAGGAAGGGTGCAGGCTGGCCCTTGCCTGAGCATTCCCAAAACCCTCTTCCGCTGAGAGCAGACCTCGCACGCCGCACTACCGGCTCTGGGAGTGGTTGGCCGCTATTGTACATAGTCCGGTCCTTCCTCTGCCACCCGGCAAGTGCGATGGCTCTGCCGCCCTGCGGTGCTCGTCACCCAGGTTTGGGGAACACGATACTTAGAACATGTTGGCGGCTCGGGACCTGCAGGCGAAAGGGGCCCCGTGGTGCTGAGCACATCGACCTCGGGTCTCAGTGCAAGCCGGAGAGTTCGCGGAAGTCTTAAAAGATTTTGACATCTGCTCAATTCTTTGACAGGCTTGCCTGACTCTTTCCGTCCGTTCTAAGAATCAGTCGGAGGCCGGGGCGGGGACGGTCTCTTGACACACGGAGGGTTGGCTTCCCTCCTCAGGTGTTTGTGTCGAAAATGAAGGCGAGAGATGCAAGCGTCCTGGTTCCCCTGGGTGCTGCCAGCAAGGGTGCAGGCTGACCCTTGCCTGAGCACTCCCAAAAGCCTCTTAAGCTGAGAGCAGGCGCCGCACTACCGGCTCTGGGAGTCGTTGGCCGCTATTGTACATAGTCCGGTCCTTCCTCTGCCACCCGGCAAGTGCGATGGCTCTGCCTCCCTGCGGTGCTCGTCACCCAGGTTTGGGGAACACGATACTTAGAACATGTTGGCGGCTCGGGACCTGCAGGCGAAGGGGGCCCCGTGGTGCTGAGCACATCGACCTCGCGTCTCAGTGCAAGCCGGAGAGTTCGCGGAAGTCTTAACAGGCTTGCCTGACTCTTTCCGTCCGTTCTAAGAATCAGTCGGAGGCCGGGGCGGGGACGGTCTCTTGACACACGGAGGGTTGGCTTCCCTCCTCAGGCGTTTGTGTCGAAAATGAAGGCGAGAGATGCAAGCGTCCTGGTTCCCCTGGGTGCTGCCAGCAAGGGTGCAGGCTGACCCTTGCCTGAGCACTCCCAAAAGCCTCTTAGGCTGAGAGCAGGCGCCGCACTACCGGCTCTGGGAGTCGTTGGCCGCTATTGTACATAGTCCGGTCCTTCCTCTGCCACCCGGCAAGTGCGATGGCTCTGCCTCCCTGCGGTGCCCGTCACCCAGGTTTGGAGAACACGATACTTAGAACATGTTGGCGGCTCGGGACCTGCAGGCGAAAGGGGCCCCGTGGTGCTGAGCACATCGACCTCGCGTCTCAGTGCAAGCCGGAGAGTTCGCGGAAGTCTTAACAGGCTTGCCTGACTCTTTCCGTCCGTTCTAAGAATCAGTCGGAGGCCGGGGCGGGGACGGTCTCTTGACACACGGAGGGTTGGCTTCCCTCCTCAGGCGTTTGTGTCGAAAATGAAGGCGAGAGATGCAAGCGTCCTGGTTCCCCTGGGTGCTGCCAGCAAGGGTGCAGGCTGACCCTTGCCTGAGCACTCCCAGAAGCCTCTTAGGCTGAGAGCAGACGCCGCACTACCGGCTCTGGGAGTCGTTGGCCGCTATTGTACATAGTCCGGTCCTTCCTCTGCCACCCGGCAAGTGCGATGGCTCTGCCTCCCTGCGGTGCCCGTCACCCAGGTTTGGAGAACACGATACTAAGAACATGTTGGCGGCTCGGGACCTGCAGGCGAAAGGGGCCCCGTGGTGCTTAGCACATCGACCTCGCGTCTCAGTGCAAGCCGGAGAGTTCGCGGAAGTCTAAAGCTTTTGACATTCGCTCAAAGCTTTGACAGGCTTGCCCGACTCTTTCCGTCCGTTCTAAGAATCAGTCAGAGGCTGGTGGGGAGGTCTCTTGACGCAAGGGGAGGGGTGGCGTCCCTCCTCAGGCGCTTGTGTCGAAAATGAAGGCGAGAGATGCAAGCGTCCTGGTTCCCCTGGGTGCTGCCAGCAAGGGTGCAGGCTGACCCTTGCCTGAGCACTCCCAGAAGCCTCTTAGGCTGAGAGCAGACGCCGCACAACCGGCTCTGGGAGTCGTTGGCCGCTATTGTACATAGTCCGGTCCTTCCTCTGCCACCCGGCAAGTGCGATGGCTCTGCCTCCCTGCGGTGCCCGTCACCCAGGATTGGAGAACACGATACTAAGAACATGTTGGCGGCTCGGGACCTGCAGGCGAAAGGGGCCCCGTGGTGCTTAGCACATCGACCTCGCGTCTCAGTGCAAGCCGGAGAGTTCGCGGAAGTCTAAAGCTTTTGACATTCGCTCAAAGCTTTGACAGGCTTGCCCGACTCTTTCCGTCCGTTCTAAGAATCAGTCAGAGGCCGGTGGGGAGGTCTCTTGACGCAAAGGGGAGGGGTGGCGTCCCTCCTCAGGCGCTTGTGTCGAAAAATGAAGGCGAGAGACGCGAGCGGCCTGGTTGCTTTGGGTGCTGCCAGGAAGGATGTGGTCTGACCCTTGCCTGAGCACATCCAAAAGCATGTGATGTTGAGAGCAGACCTCGAGCCCCGCACAACCGGCTCTGGGAGTCGTTGGCCGCTATTGTACATAGTCCGGTCCTTCCTCTGC
>NW_026868341.1:25000-27500 GCF_020745735.1 Hemiscyllium ocellatum
AGACGGGTGAATTTCACGCAATAGCTTGCCACTATCCCAAATGCAAAGGGGCTAAGCAGACCGTGATGGGCGAGTTTCAATGTGAAGCCTGTGAGGCCAACTTCACAACAAAAAGCGGTCTTGGGCAGCACGAGAGGCACATGCACCCGGAGTTGAGGAACACCAAGCGCATAGAGGCAGCCAAACCTACAACTAAGAAACGGAAAGGGGCGTGGACTGAGGAGGAAGAAATCCTCTTGGAGCACTTGGAAATAAGCCTTGCTGGCGCCAAGTTCATTAATGTCGAGATCGCCAAAGTACTAACAACAAAGACGGCCAAGCAGATCTCTGACAAACGCAGGTTGCTTCAGAAAAAACGTCAAACCCAAATCGCAACCCCGGCAACCCCGAAAACATTTGAAGTAAACGAGCAAGAGCCCATACAGAAAGAGGAGAATGGCTCGGAAACATCAGTAGATCAACAGATTCCATACAAGATTCCGGCTGTACTCCCTAAACATAGGGAAGTGGATGAACAACTCAAACAAGCCGAAGAACTACTGAAGAAAGCCAAAGATCCAATCTGTATGGCTCAAGCTCGAGGGTTGGTAGATTGTATTACGGAACAATTAAACGGTGGACATAACGAAAAACACCCTCGCCAACGGCCAAAAGACAACAAAAAGAAGGCCGAAAACAAGAATAATAATAACGGGGCAAAAAGGCGTTATGCCACCAAAAAAGCGGCGTATAAAGAGGCACAAGATCTATATAAATCGAACAGACGCCAGCTAGCCAGGAAGATAATGGGGGCACCTGACACATTGCAATGCCCCATCTCACGGGAAGAATTGGAAGCCAGGTTCCGTGAGAAGCTATCAAAGCCGAACAACAAGGCAGACATTAAGAACTTTACTGGCTATGCTGGCCGAGCGGACGAAGAACTACTCCTGGGACCAATCGGAGAAGAAGAGGTAGACGAAGCCCTGAGTGGCATTGACAAACATAGTGCACCAGGGCCAGATGGCATTAAACTGAAACACCTAGAAGCCATCCAAGAAACTGATGCATCCCGTCTACCTCGGCTCTTCACCCTTTGGCTTAATACTAGATCGATCCCAGAGAGTATGAAGAAGAGCCGGACGGTGCTAATCCCCAAATGTGAAGACCAAGACCGGCTCAAAAATTTGGACAACTGGCGGCCCATCACCATCGGGCCAATGCTCCTTCGCCTTTTTACGAAGATTATAGCGAAGAGGTTAAGCAAAGCGGTAAACATAAACGCAAGGCAGAAGGGTTTCCTGGCTTCTACACCCGGATGCAATGAAAACATCGCTATCCTCCAAAACATCATAAAGGGCTCAAAGAAAAACAAAAAAGAGCTGGCCGTGGTCTTCGTAGATTTGGCAAAGGCATTCGATTCAGTTGGCCACAAACTACTCATTGGTTCGCTGAGGAGAATGAAGGCACCCGCTGCCTTCGTAGACCTGATCCGTGACCTGTACACGAACAACACCACAGTGATTGAGGGTAAAGGAAAGCCGACGGAACAGATTAAGGTCGAGAGAGGTGTGAAGCAGGGCGATCCACTGTCACCTTTACTATTTAACATCGCGATAGACCCTCTGATTAGTACCCTGGAGCAGACAGGCCAGGGCATTACAATGCCGTATGGAAACAACACGCTTAACTGTACAGCATTGGCATTCGCGGATGACATTGCACTGCTGAGCAACTCTCACGCCGGGATGCAAGAGAACTTAAAGATCCTCCAGTCTTATTGTGAGAAGACAGGCCTGGACATTAATGTCAATAAAACTAAAGGCTTCCACTTCACATGCAAAAGGAAGACCTTCATGTACAACCATGCGGCCAAGTGGAGGATCAGAAATGAGACCATCAAATACATCCCACCAGGAGACACAGAGAGATACCTGGGTGCCCGGATAGACCCATGGGCAGGCGTTAAAGAGAGCGAATGGGAGGAAAAACTCAAAACCTGGGTTGAAGGCTTACGAACGGCGCCTCTCAAACCAACACAGAGATTGGAACTGCTCAGAGTGCATGTCATTCCAAGACTATATTTCCATCTGATACTAACAGAGGCGTCTCAAAACATACTGATGAAGCTGGATCAGATAATTCGGAATGCGGTGAAAGAATTCCTACACCTGCCACAACACGTTGCAGATGGCTTGCTATACTCGAAAAACAAAGATGGAGGTCTGGCAATACCGAAACTCGAGATTCAAATTCCATCTGCCATAATTAGAAAGCGAGAATCTCTAGAGCGCTCAACCGATCCAATCATAAGAGCCTCTTTCCAATTCAGAGAAGAGGACAACAAGGAAACCATCGCGGAATTTCGATCGCTTAAAGCACTCCGCGAAATCAAAGATTTCCTTGTTGAGAAAAAGATACCTGTGGGACGTAACAACGAAGTCCTAGCAATGATAATAGAGGGTGGACAATTGTCAGAAAAGCAACGACAACGCTTACTAAAACCTCCCAATGAGTACGG
>NW_026868341.1:32500-40000 GCF_020745735.1 Hemiscyllium ocellatum
AGTAACCGCTGACACTTAGAATATTTTTGAAGCAGTACAAATCAGTAACCAGCGACACTTAGAATATTTTTGAAGCAGTACAAATCAGTAACCACTGACACTTAGAATATTTTTGGAGCATTACAAATCAGTAACCAGCGACACTTAGAATATTTTTGGAGCAGTACAAATCAGTAACCAGCGACACTTAGAATATTTTTGAAGCAGTACAAATCAGTAACCAAGTGCATTTTTGAATTGGTTACTGATTTCTCCGTTGAAGTTGGGGCTGCGGTTGGCTTCAGTTAGTGGTGGGGGCTTAATTTTCGCCGAGGGGAGCGTGTCCCGGTAGTGTCTCCGAGGAAGTGGTACCTATTGAAGGGGGTGTTTCTGAATTTGGGCCCTTTTTGAGTGGCATTGCCGGATGGGTTTTGTGTTGAAGGCTTCCAAATCGGGTAGCTCAGCCGGATTTGACCCGGCGGTTCTACCGACTGTCACGCCTTCGAGGGGGGACTGTTGTCTAAGTTCAGGCCGAATTTGGTGAATTTCCTAAGTCGGGAAGTGGTCCCAACGGGTTTGGGAGTGAACCTAACAGCTCATACCAACTTTGAGGCTTTGGGGCCGGGTAGCACAGTCGGATTTGACCCGGCGGTTCTGCCGAATGCCTGGCCTTCGAGGGGGGCCTGCCCTCTGAGTTCAGGCCGAATTTGGTGAATTTCCTAAGTCGGGAAGTGGTCCAAACGGGGATGGGAGTGAACCTGACAGCTCATACCGACATTGGGGCTTCCAAGCCGGGTAGCTCAGCCGGATTTGACCCGGCGATTCTGCCGACTTCCACGCCTTCGAGCGGGGACTCTCCTCTAAGTTCAGGCCGAATTTGGTGAATTTCCTAAGTCGGGAAGTGGTCCAAACGGGGATGGGAGTGAACCTAACTGCTCATACCAACTTTGAGGCTTTGGGGCCGGGTAGCACAGTCGGATTTGACCCGGCGGTTCTGCCGAATGCCTGGCCTTCGAGGGGGGCCTGCCCTCTTAGTTCAGGCCGAATTTGGTGATTTTCCTAAGTCGGGAAGTGGTCCAAACGGGGATGGGAGTGAACCTGACAGCTCATACCGACTTTGGGGCTTCCAAGCCGGGTAGCTCAACCGGATTTGATCCGGCGGTTCTAGCGACTGCCACGGCTTCGAGGGGGGACTGTTGTCTAAGTTCAGGCCGAATTTGGTGAATTTCCCGAGTCGGGAAGTGGTCCAAACGGGGATGGGAGTGAACCTGACAGCTCTTACCGACATTGAGGCTTCGGGGCCGGGTAGCTCAGTCGGATTTGACCCGGCGATTCTGCCGACTTCCACGCCTTCGAGCGGGGACTCTCCTCTAAGTTCAGGCCGAATTTGGTGAATTTCCTAAGTCGGGAAGTGGTCCAAACGGGGATGGGAGTGAACCTGACAGCTCTTACCGACTTTGGGGCTTCCAAGCCGGGTAGCTCAACCGGATTTGATCCGGCGGTTCTAGCGACTGTCACGCCTTCGAGGGGGGACTGTTGTATAAGTTCAGGCCGAATTTGGTGAATTTCCCGAGTCGGGAAGTGGTCCAAACGGGGATGGGAGTGAACCTGACAGCTCTTACCGACTTTGGGGCTTCCAAGCCGGGTAGCTCAACCGGATTTGATCCGGCGGTTCTGCCGACTGTCACGCCTTCGAGGGGGGACTGTTGTATAAGTTCAGGCCGAATTTGGTGAATTTCCCGAGTCGGGAAGTGGTCCAAACGGGGATGGGAGTGAACCTGACAGCTCTTACCGACTTTGAGGCTTCGGGGCCGGGTAGCTCAGCCGGATTTGATCCGGCGGTTCTGCCGACTGTCACGCCTTCGAGGGGGGACTGTCCTCTGAGTTCAGGCCGAATTTGGTGAATTTCCCGAGTCGGGAAGTGGTCCAAACGGGGATGGGAGTGAACCTGACAGCTCATACCGACTTTGAGGCTTCCAAGCCGGGTAGCTCAGCCGGATTTGACCCGGCGATTCTGCCGACTTCCACGCCTTCGAGGGGGGACTGCCCTCTGAGTTCAGGCCGAATTTGGTGCATTTCCCGAGTCGGGAAGTGGTCTCTGTCACAACGGGGGCAAGTGTCTGAAGAGGTAAAGTGAGTAACCAGCACAGCTTAGGGAAGGGTTCCAAAGTTCTCAACAATGTGAATTCGGTTACCAGGAAAGCTTAGGAAAGTTGCCTGACTGTCCCAAACGAATGAACTGCAAAACTTAGGGAACATGCCCGAAGATGCTTAAAAGTGTGAAATCAGTAAGCAGGAAAGCATAGGAAAGTGCCTGAAAGTGCTAAATGAGTAACATGAAAAACGTAGAAAAATGCCCGAAAATGTTTAAAAGTGTGAACTCAGTAACCAGCAAAACTTAGTAAAACGTTGGAAAAGCAGAAATGAGTAACCAGAAAAACTTAGAAAAATGTTTGAAAATGAGAAATGAGTAACCAGAAAAACTTAGAAAAATGTTTGAAAATGAGAAATGAGTAACCAAGAAAACTTAGAAAAATGCCCAAAAAGAAGAAATCAGTAACCAGAAAAACTTAGAAAAATGTTTGAAAATGAGAAATGAGTAACCAGAAAAACTTAGAAAAATGTTTGAAAATGAGAAATGAGTAACCAAGAAAACTTAGAAAAATGCCCAAAAAGAAGAAATCAGTAACCAGAAAAACTTAGAAAAATGTTTGAAAATGAGAAATGAGTAACCAAGAAAACTTAGAAAAATGTTTGAAAATGAGAAATGAGTAACCAAGAAAACTTAGAAAAATGCCCAAAAAGAAGAAATCAGTAACCAGAAAAACTTAGAAAAATGTTTGAAAATGAGAAATGAGTAACCAAGAAAACTTAGAAAAATGCCCAAAAAGAAGAAATCAGTAACCAGAAAAACTTAGAAAAATGTTTGAAAATGAGAAATGAGTAACCAAGAAAACTTAGAAAAATGCCCAAAAAGAAGAAATCAGTAACCAGAAAAACTTAGAAAAATGTTTGAAAATGAGAAATGAGTAACCAGAAAAACTTAGAAAAATGTTTGAAAATGAGAAATGAGTAACCAAGAAAACTTAGAAAAATGCCCAAAAAGAAGAAATCAGTAACCAGAAAAACTTAGAAAAATGTTTGAAAATGAGAAATGAGTAACCAAGAAAACTTAGAAAAATGCCCGAAAAGAAGAAATCAGTAACCAGAAAAACTTAGAAAAATTTTCGGCCAAGTGTGAAAAATATTCTAAGTGTCAGCGGAGGAAAATGCCGAAGCATCGGGAAAGATTCAAAAACTCATGCCGAACATGAGTTCCGAAGTGCCGGAGGAACTGGGCGAATTGAGCCCGGCGGTTGGCCAGATGTCGTTTTGAGTCTGCAGCCCGAAAACTTTAACTTTGTCTGCCGCGGAAGTCTGGACCGGGAAAAATCCAAACGGTTTTGCCGGGTTCGAGTTCCAGAGCGAAGCAGTCGAATTTGAAATTCAGACCCATTCAGTGCCACTTGACATTGTGACACAGTGAGGTTGGCGGGGTACCCGGAGATTTCTGGGAACACGATTTTTAGAACAAAATGGCGGCGCGGGACCACTTTGAAAGGCATCCGAAAAACGGTTCCGCGGGCAGAGCACTTGAATGACAGGCCTGTGTGCATGCCCAAGAGCTCTCGGAAGTCTAATTTTTGACACTTTGTCAAATTTTCGACAGACTTACCCAACTCTTGCTGCCTGTTCTAAGAATCAGTCAGAGGCCTGTGCGGCGGTCTCTTGACACTTTGGAGGGCGGGCAAACCCCACGTTGACTCCGGCCGTCCCTCCAAAAGGCACTTGCTATTGGGGGAAAGGATTGCAAGTAGCCTGGTTCCCGTGGGAGCGGCCAGGAAGGGTGCAGGCTGGCCCTTGCCTGAGCATTCCCAAAACCCTCTTCCGCTGAGAGCAGACCTCGCACGCCGCACTACCGGCTCTGGGAGTGGTTGGCCGCTATTGTACATAGTCCGGTCCTTCCTCTGCCACCCGGCAAGTGCGATGGCTCTGCCGCCCTGCGGTGCTCGTCACCCAGGTTTGGGGAACACGATACTTAGAACATGTTGGCGGCTCGGGACCTGCAGGCGAAAGGGGCCCCGTGGTGCTGAGCACATCGACCTCGGGTCTCAGTGCAAGCCGGAGAGTTCGCGGAAGTCTTAAAAGATTTTGACATCTGCTCAAATCTTTGACAGGCTTGCCTGACTCTTTCCGTCCGTTCTAAGAATCAGTCGGAGGCCGGGGCGGGGACGGTCTCTTGACACACGGAGGGTTGGCTTCCCTCCTCAGGTGTTTGTGTCGAAAATGAAGGCGAGAGATGCAAGCGTCCTGGTTCCCCTGGGTGCTGCCAGCAAGGGTGCAGGCTGACCCTTGCCTGAGCACTCCCAAAAGCCTCTTAAGCTGAGAGCAGGCGCCGCACTACCGGCTCTGGGAGTCGTTGGCCGCTATTGTACATAGTCCGGTCCTTCCTCTGCCACCCGGCAAGTGCGATGGCTCTGCCTCCCTGCGGTGCTCGTCACCCAGGTTTGGGGAACACGATACTTAGAACATGTTGGCGGCTCGGGACCTGCAGGCGAAGGGGGCCCCGTGGTGCTGAGCACATCGACCTCGCGTCTCAGTGCAAGCCGGAGAGTTCGCGGAAGTCTTAACAGGCTTGCCTGACTCTTTCCGTCCGTTCTAAGAATCAGTCGGAGGCCGGGGCGGGGACGGTCTCTTGACACACGGAGGGTTGGCTTCCCTCCTCAGGCGTTTGTGTCGAAAATGAAGGCGAGAGATGCAAGCGTCCTGGTTCCCCTGGGTGCTGCCAGCAAGGGTGCAGGCTGACCCTTGCCTGAGCACTCCCAAAAGCCTCTTAGGCTGAGAGCAGGCGCCGCACTACCGGCTCTGGGAGTCGTTGGCCGCTATTGTACATAGTCCGGTCCTTCCTCTGCCACCCGGCAAGTGCGATGGCTCTGCCTCCCTGCGGTGCCCGTCACCCAGGTTTGGAGAACACGATACTTAGAACATGTTGGCGGCTCGGGACCTGCAGGCGAAAGGGGCCCCGTGGTGCTGAGCACATCGACCTCGCGTCTCAGTGCAAGCCGGAGAGTTCGCGGAAGTCTTAACAGGCTTGCCTGACTCTTTCCGTCCGTTCTAAGAATCAGTCGGAGGCCGGGGCGGGGACGGTCTCTTGACACACGGAGGGTTGGCTTCCCTCCTCAGGCGTTTGTGTCGAAAATGAAGGCGAGAGATGCAAGCGTCCTGGTTCCCCTGGGTGCTGCCAGCAAGGGTGCAGGCTGACCCTTGCCTGAGCACTCCCAGAAGCCTCTTAGGCTGAGAGCAGACGCCGCACTACCGGCTCTGGGAGTCGTTGGCCGCTATTGTACATAGTCCGGTCCTTCCTCTGCCACCCGGCAAGTGCGATGGCTCTGCCTCCCTGCGGTGCCCGTCACCCAGGTTTGGAGAACACGATACTAAGAACATGTTGGCGGCTCGGGACCTGCAGGCGAAAGGGGCCCCGTGGTGCTTAGCACATCGACCTCGCGTCTCAGTGCAAGCCGGAGAGTTCGCGGAAGTCTAAAGCTTTTGACATTCGCTCAAAGCTTTGACAGGCTTGCCCGACTCTTTCCGTCCGTTCTAAGAATCAGTCAGAGGCTGGTGGGGAGGTCTCTTGACGCAAGGGGAGGGGTGGCGTCCCTCCTCAGGCGCTTGTGTCGAAAATGAAGGCGAGAGATGCAAGCGTCCTGGTTCCCCTGGGTGCTGCCAGCAAGGGTGCAGGCTGACCCTTGCCTGAGCACTCCCAGAAGCCTCTTAGGCTGAGAGCAGACGCCGCACAACCGGCTCTGGGAGTCGTTGGCCGCTATTGTACATAGTCCGGTCCTTCCTCTGCCACCCGGCAAGTGCGATGGCTCTGCCTCCCTGCGGTGCCCGTCACCCAGGATTGGAGAACACGATACTAAGAACATGTTGGCGGCTCGGGACCTGCAGGCGAAAGGGGCCCCGTGGTGCTTAGCACATCGACCTCGCGTCTCAGTGCAAGCCGGAGAGTTCGCGGAAGTCTAAAGCTTTTGACATTCGCTCAAAGCTTTGACAGGCTTGCCCGACTCTTTCCGTCCGTTCTAAGAATCAGTCAGAGGCCGGTGGGGAGGTCTCTTGACGCAAAGGGGAGGGGTGGCGTCCCTCCTCAGGCGCTTGTGTCGAAAAATGAAGGCGAGAGACGCGAGCGGCCTGGTTGCTTTGGGTGCTGCCAGGAAGGATGTGGTCTGACCCTTGCCTGAGCACATCCAAAAGCATGTGATGTTGAGAGCAGACCTCGAGCCCCGCACAACCGGCTCTGGGAGTCGTTGGCCGCTATTGTACATAGTCCGGTCCTTCCTCTGCCACCCGGCAAGTGCGATGGCTCTGTCGCCCTGTGGTGCCCGTCACCCAGGTTTGGGGAACACGATACTAAGAACATGTTGGCGGCTCGGGACCTGCAGGCGAAAGGGGCCCCGTGGTGCTGAGCACATCGACCTCGGGTCTCAGTGCAAGCCAGAGAGTTCGCGGAAGTCTAAAGCTTTTGACATACGCTCAAATCTTTGACAGGCTTGCCCGACTCTTTCCGTCCGTTCTAAGAATCAGTCAGAGGCCGGTGGGGAGGTCTCTTGACGCAAGGGGAGGGGTGGCGTCCCTCCTCAGGCGCTTGTGTCGAAAAATGAAGGCGAGAGACACGAGCGGCCTGGTTGCTTTGGGTGCTGCCAGGAAGGATGTGGTCTGACCCTTGCCTGAGCACTCACAGAAGCATGTGACGTTGAGAGCAGACCTCGAGCCCCGCACGACCGGCTCTGGGAGTGGTTGGCCGCTATGGTACATAGTCCGGTCCTTCCTCTGCCACCCGGCAAGTGCGATGGCTCTGCCGCCCTGTGGTGCCCGTCACCCAGGTTTGGGGAACACGATACTAAGAACATGTTGGCGGCTCGGGACCTGCAGGCGAAAGGGGCCCCGGGGTGCTTAGCACATCGACCTCGTGTCTCAGTGCAAGCCGGAGGGTTCGCGGCAGTCTAAAGCTTTTGACATTCGCTCAAAGCTTTGACAGGCTTGCCCGACTCTTTCCGTCCGTTCTAAGAATCAGTCAGAGGCCAGTGCGGAGGTCTCTTGACACAAGGGGAGGGGTGGTGTCCCTCCTCAGGCGCTTGTGTCGAAAATGAAGGCGGGAGACGCAAGCGTCCTGGTTCCCCCTGGGTGCTGCCAGCAAGGGTGCAGGCTGACCCTTGCCTGAGCACTCCCAAAAGCCTCTTAGGCTGAGAGCAGACGCCGCGCTACCGGCTCTGGGAGTCGTTGGCCGCTATGGTACATAGTCCGGTCCTTCCTCTGCCACCCGGCAAGTGCGATGGCTCTGCCGCCCTGTGGTGCTCGTCACCCAGTTTTCCAACCCGGACCCGCGAGCGTGGTGCGAGGGGCGACTTCGCTGCGGTCCACACTTTGATCGATCTGGCTCCGACCGTCTGGTGTGGGAGGTCCCTTGGCGGGCCGGCTTTCCTG
>NW_026868342.1:0-54925 GCF_020745735.1 Hemiscyllium ocellatum
CCCAGCCTGACCCTCACTACCACCCACACACCGCCCTCAGCCTGACCCTCACTACCACCCACACAGCACCACCAGCCTGACCCTCACTGCCATGCACACACCACCCCCAGCCTGACCCACACTACCACCCACTGCCCCCAGACAAACCCTCACTACCACCCACACACCGCCCCCAGCCTGACCCACACTACCACCCACACACCGCCCTCAGCCTGACCCCCACTACCACCCACACAGCACCACCAGCCTGACCCTCACCGACACCCACACGCCACCCCCAGCCTGACCCTCACTACCACACACACACCGCCCCCAGCCTGACCCTCACTACCACCCACACACCCCCCCCCCGCCTGAACCTCACCACGATCCACACAGCACCCCCAGGCTGACCCTCACTACCAGCCACACACCACCCCCAGCCTGACCCTCACTACCACCCACACACCGCCCCCCAGCCTGACCCTCACTGTCACCTACTCACCGCACTCAGCCTGACCGTCACTGCCACCCACACACCGCCCCCAGCCTGACCCTCACTACCACCTACACACCGCCCCCCAGCCTGACCCTCACTGTCACCTACTCACCGCACTCAGCCTGACCGTCACTGCCACCCACGCACTGCCCCCAGCCTGACCCTCACCTCCATCCACACACCGCCTCGAGCCTGACCCTCACTACTGCCCACACATCGCCCCCAGCCTGGCCCTCACTACCACCCACACACCGCCCCCAGCCTGACCCTCACTACCACCCACACACCGCCCCAGCCTGACCCTCACTACCACCCACACACCGCACCCAGCCTGACCCTCACTACCACCCACACACCGCCCCCAGCCTGACCCTCACTGCCATCCACTCACCGCACCCAGCCTGACCCTCACTACCACCCACACACCGCCCCAGCCTGACCCTGACCACTATCCACCCACTGCCCTCAGCCTGACCCTCACCGCTGCCCACAAGCCGGCACCAGCCTGATCATCACCACCATCCAACCACTGCCCCCAGCCTGACCCACACTGACGTCCAAACACTGACCTCAGCCTGATCCTCACCTCCATCTCAAACCGCCCCCAGCCTGATACTCACCACTGTACACACACTGCCCCAAGCATATCCCTCACCGTCGTCCACACACTGCCCCAAACCTGAACTTCACCGCCGTCTGCACACCGCCTCCAGCCTGACCCTCACCAGAGGGCTGGCGGGAGGCAAATGTAATTCCTCTCTTCAAGAAAGGAATTTGGGAAATCCCTGGCAATTACAGACCAGTCAGTCTCACGTCTGTCATCTGCAAGCAGTTAGAAAGGATTCTGAGGGATCGGATTTATGACCATCTGGAAGAGCGTGGTTTGATTAAATGCAGTCAGCACGGCTTTGTGAGGGGCAGGTCATGCCTCACAAATCTTATTGAGTTCTTTGAGGATGTTACTAGACAGGTTGATGAGGGTCGAGCAGTGGATGCTGTGTATCTTGACTTCAGTAAGGCATTTGATAAGGTTCCCCATGGTAGGCTTGTTCAGAAGATCAGGAGGAATGGGATACAGGGAAATTCTGTTTGGATACAGAATTGGCCGGCCAACAGAAGACAGCGAGAGGTAGTGGAAGGAAGATATTCTACCTGGAAGTCTGTGGTGAGTGGTGTTCCACAGGGCTCTGTCCTTGGGCCTCTACTGTTTGTAATTTTTGTTAATGACTTGGATGTGGGGATTGAAGGATGGGTCAGCAAGTTTGCAGATGACCTAGAGGTTGGAGGTATCGTTGACAGTATAGAGAGGGATGTTGTAGGCTGCAGCGGGACATTGTCAGGATGCAGAGATGGGCTGAGAAGTGGCAGATGGAGTTCAACCTGGATAAATGCGAGGTGATGCATGTTGGAAGGTCGAATTTGAAAGCTGAGTACAGGATTAAGGATAGGATTCTTGGCAGTGTGGAGGAACAGAGGGATGTTGGTATGCAGGTACATAGATCCCTTAAAATGGCTACCCAAGAGGACAGGGTTGTTAAGAAAGCATATGGTGTTGTGGCTTTCATTAACAGGGGGATTGAGTTTAAGAACCGTGAGATCTTGTTGCAGCTCTATAAAACTTTGGTTCGACTGCACTTGGAATACTGCGTCCAGTTCTGGTCACCCTATTATAGGAAAGGTGTGGATGCTTTGGAGAGGGTTCAGAGGAGGTTTGCCAGGATGCTGCCTGGACTGGAGGGCTTATCTTACGAAGAGAGGTTGACTGAGCTCGAACTTTTTTCATTGCAGAAAAGGAGGAGGAGAGGGGACCTAATTGAGGTGTACAGGATAATGAGATGCATAGATAAAGTTGATAGCCAGAGACTATTTCCCCAGGGCAGAAATGGCTAATACGAGGGGTCATAGTTTTAAACTGGTTGGAGGAAAGTATAGAGGGGATGTCAGAGGCGGGTTCTTTACACAGAGAGTTGTGAGAGCATGGAATGCGTTGCTAGCAGCAGTTGTGGAAGCGAGGTCATTGGGGACATTTAAGAGACTGCTGGACATGCATATGGTCACAGAAATGTGAGGGTTTGTACATTAAGTTTACGTTCCATAAGGATCATTGGTCGGCACAACATCGTGGGCTGAAGGGCCTGTTCTGTGCTGTACTGTCCTATGTTCTATGAAGTGTTTCTGTACCATTCGACCATCTGCACCCTGTACTGAGGTAGGGCTCCCTCAATACCTTAGAAACCATCCCCCAGTATGTTTATCCCCAAAACACCTCGAAAACCTGTTTGTCAACTTTCAGCAGAAGCAGCCTCAGGGCATTGAGCACAGACTGAATGACTCAGTGACGCTTGGATCAGGTCAGATCAAATTCTCAAGCAAACAGATGGCTGGGGATATTCAGTAGCAACGGTGAGGAGAGAGAGGAACAATTCACATTTCAAGGGACCCTTCCTCAAAACGGTCTGTTCTGAAGGAGCTTTCCCACAGAAATCACTGGATTGAAAGGTGAACTCTGTCTGTCTCTTTCTCCCTCTCCCATCAGAGATGCTGCCGGAAATGCTTAGCTTCTTCAGCAATCTCTGTATTGATGTTTCAGGTCTCCAGTGCATCCGTACAGATTGGTTTTAGTGTTGAATTCTCCAGCTTGCTCTGTTCAAGGGATTGAACCCCTCTGCTACAAAGGGGGGTCAGTTATCTCAGCTAACAGGTTCGTGATGCCAACACTGTTGGCTCAATCTCTATCATGTCTGAAATTACCATGAAGGCCCCAACTTCTCAACCTCGCCCCTCACCTGAGGTGTGTGACCCACCAGGCCTCTCTCTCTGACAGGACAGCAGCTCTCGGGTCCTCCTGGTCTATACTAACTTCCCAACTTTAAAAAGGCACTCCAGGAAGAGAGCTCTTTACATGGTTCAGGTCAAAATCCTGGAGCTCCCTCCCTAACATCACTGTGGGACACCCAAGGACTGCAGTAAGGAGAGTACAGCTCACCCCCACCTTCCAGGTAACTATTAGAGGGGGTGGGAATCACATGCAAGCCCCATTTGAAAATAAGTTTATTACAGGGTGACGGTGGATGGTCACTAAGACTGTTTCTGTACCTGTACTGAAATCAGCATTACGATGAAGCAAAGGGTGGGTTGAAGATGACAATGATACCCTTTTGTAGGTTGGTGTTTATTGGAGTTTGTTTCGACAGTATGAATGTTTGAGCACTTATTCAAGGGCATGCAGGTAGCTGCCAGAGGAAGTGATGGGGGCTGGTACAATTGTGACATTTGAAAGCCATCAGGATGAGTATGTGAATAGGAAGGGTTTAGAGGGATATCAGCCAAGTGCTAGCAAATGGAATGAAATGAGATGAGAATATCTGGTTGGTATGGTCGCGTTGGACAGGAAGGACTGTTTCCAAGCTGTGCACCTCTGTGACTCTGTGCCTCTGAATAGTCTATTACAGAGAGTTTCAGACAGGGCTTGGACTGTGTGTCTCGCTCGTGCTTCCTCAGAAACTGCAAACCCTATGACTCTAAGTTTCCACAACACTACATGAAATAGAAAAAAGAGGGTCAGTGCTGAGGGAGTGCTGCACTGTCGGAGGGTCAGTACTGAGGGAGTGCTGCACTGTCGGAGGGTCAGTACTGAGGGAGCATGCACTATCCAAAGTTCAATACTGAGGGAGTGCTGCACTGTCAGAGGGTCAGTACGGAAGGAGAGCTGCACTGTCAGAGTCAGTTCTGAGGGAGAGCTGCACTGTCAGAGGTATTTTCATGAGATTGGGCCACACTGTCGGAGGGTCAGTACAGGGTCACTTCCACACTGTCAGAGAGTCAGTACTGAGGGAGTGCATCACTATCAGAGGATCAGTGTGGAGGGAGTGCAGCATTGTCAGAGGGTCAGTGAGGAGGGAGTGCAGCATTGTCAGAGGGTCAGTGTGGAGGGAGTCCAGCATTGTCAGAGGGTCTGTGTGGAGGGAGTCCAGCATTGTCAGAGGGTCAGTGTGGGGGGAGTGCAGCATTCAGAGGATCAGTGTGGGGGAGTGCAGCATTGTCAGAGGGTCAGTGTGGGGGGAGCGCAGCATTGTCAGAGGATCAGTGTGGAGGGAGCGCAGCATTGACAGAGGATCAGTGTGGAGAGAGTGTAGCACTGTCAGGGGGTCAGTGTGGAGGGAGTGCAGCACTGTCAGGGGGTCAGTGTGGAGGGAGTGCAGCATTGTCAGTGTATCAGTACTGAGGGAGTGCAGCATTGTCAGAGAGTCAGGACGGGGGATTGTTATGCAGTGAGAGAGTCAGTAATGATGAAGTGCGCACTCTGTGAGGGTCAGTGCTAATGGATGGCCATGCTGTCAGAGTGTCGCACTGTGAGAGGGTTACTACTGATGGAGCGCCACACTCTGAGGTGGTTAGTACTGAGTGATCACCGCGCTGTGAGAGTGTCAGTACTGATGGAACGCCACACTGTGTCGGACAGTCAGTACTGAGTAATTGACGCATTGCCAGAGGGTCAGTACTGAGAGGGTGATGGACAGTCAAAGGGTCATTACTGAGGGAGCGCTACACGGTCAGTGTATCAGTTCTGAGGGAGTGTTGTTTCAGAGGGTCAGTACTGAGGCAGTGCTGCACTGTCAGAGGGTCAGTACTGAGGCAGTGCTGCACTGTCAGAGGGTCAGTACTGAGGGAGTGCAGCACTGTCAGAGGGTCAGTACTGAGGGAGTGCTGCACTGTCAGAGGGTCAGTACTGAGGGAGTGCAGCACTGTCAGAGGGTCAGTACTGAGGGAGTGCAGCACTGTCAGAGGGTCAGTACTGAGGGAGTGCAGCACTGTCAGAGGGTCAGTACTGAGGGAGTGCAGCACTGTCAGAGGGTCAGTACTGAGGAAGTGGTGCACTGTCAGAGGGTCAGTACTGAGGGAGTGGTGCACTGTCAAAGGGTCAGTACTGAGGGAGTGCTGCACTGTGAGAGGGTCAGTACTGAGGGAGTGCACCACTGTGAGAGGGTCAGTCCTGAGGGCGTGCTGCACTGTCAAAGCGTCTGAACTTGGGAGAGTTGCACTGTCAGAGGGTCAGTACTGAGGGAGTGCTGCAATGTCAGAGAGTCAGTATGGAGGGAGTGCACCATTGTCAGAGGGTCTGTGTGGAGGGAGCGCACCATTGTCAGAGGGTCTGTGTGGAGGGAGCGCAGCATTGTCAGGGGGTCAGTGTGGCGGGAGTGCAACATTGTCAGAGGATCAGTGTGGCGGGAGTGGGGCATTGTCAGAGGGTCAGTGTGGAGGGAGTGCAACATTGTCAGAGGATCAGTGTGGAGGGAGTGCAGCATTGTCAGAGGGTCAGTGTGAGGGAGTGCAGCATTGTCAGAGGGTCAGTACTGAGGGAGTGCTGCACTGTCAGAGGGTCAGTACTGATGGAGTGCTGCACTGTCAGAGGGTCAGTACTGAGGGAGTGCAGCACTGTCAGAGGGTCAGTACTGAGGGAGTGCAGCACTGTCAGAGGGTCAGTACTGAGGGAGTGGTGCACTGTCAGAGGGTCAGTACTGAGGGAGTGCTGCACTGTCAGAGGGTCAGTACTGAGGGAGTGCACCACTGTCAGAGGGTCAGTACTGAGGGAGTGCACCACTGTCAGAGGGTCAGTACTGAGGGAGTGGTGCACTGTCAAAGGGTCAGTACTGAGGGAGTGCTGCACTGTCAGAGGGTCAGTACTGAGGGAGTGCTGCACTGTCAGAGGGTCAGAGGGAGTGCTGCACTGTCAGGGAATGCTGCACTGTCAGAGGGTCAGTCCAGAGAGAGTGCTACACTCAGGTTCAGTACTGATGCAGTGCTGCACTGTCAGATGATCTGTACTGTGGGAGAGCTGCACTGTCGAAGGGTCAGTACTGAGGGAGAGCTGCGCTGTTAGAGGGTCAGTACTGGGGTAGAGCTGCACTGTCAGAGTGTCAATTCTGATGGATCGCTGCACTGTCTGAGGTATTGTCCTGAGATTGGGCCAAACAGTCGGAGGGTCAGTACAGGGTCACTTCCACACTGTCAGAGAGTCAGTACTGAGGGAGTGCACCACTATCAGAGGATCAGTGTAGAGGAAGTGCAGCATTGTCAGAGGGTCAGTGTGGAGGGAGTGCAGCATTGTCAGAGGGTCAGTGTGGAGGGAGTGCAGCATTGTCAGAGGGTCAGTGTGGAGGGAGTGCAGCATTGTCAGAGGTCAGTATGGAGGGAGTGCAGCATTGTCAGAGGTCAGTGTGAGGGAGTGCAGCATTGTCAGGGGGTCAGTGTGGCGGGAGTGCAACATTGTCAGAGGATCAGTGTGGAGGGAGTGGGGCATTGTCAGAGATCGTGTGGAGGGAGTGCAGCATTGTCAGTGTATCAGTACTGAGGGAGTGCAGCATTGTCAGAGGGTCAGTGTGGAGGAGTGCAGCATTGTCAGTGTATCAGTACTGAGGGAGTGCAGCATTGTCAGAGAGTCAGGACGGGGGATTGTTATGCAGTGAGAGAGTCAGTAATGATGAAGTGCGCACTCTCTGAGGGTCAGTGCTAATGGATGGCCATGCTGTCAGAGTGTCGCACTGTGAGAGGGTTACTACTGGTGGAGCGCCACCCTCTGAGGTGGTTAGTACTGAGTGATCACTGCGCTGTGAGGGGGTCAGTACTGATGGAGCGCCACACTATGTGTTGGACAGTCAGTACTGAGTGATTGCCGAATTGCCAGAGGGTCAGTACTGAGAGGGTGATGGACAGTCAAAGGGTCATTACTGAGGGAGCGCTACACGGTCAGTGTGTCAGTTCTGAGGGAGTGTTGTTTCAGAGGGTCAGTGTGGAGGGCGTGCTGCACTGTCAGAGGGTCAGTGTGGAGGGAGTGCAGCATTGTCAGAGGGTCAGTGTGGAAGGAGTGCTGCAATGTCAGAGAGTCAGTATGGAGGGAGTGCACCATTGTCAGAGGATCAGTGTGGAGGGAGTGCAGCATTGTCAGAGGATCAGTACTGAGGCAGTGCTGCACTGTCAGAGGGTCAGTATGGAGGGAGTGCAGCATTGTCAGAGGTTCAGTGTGGAGGGAGTGCAGCAGTGTCAGAGGATCAGTACTGAGGGAGTGCTGCAGTGTCAGAGGATCAGTACTGAGGGAGTGCTGCACTGTCGGAGGGTCAGAACAGAGAAAGTGCTACACTATCAAACGGTCAGTACTGTGGGAGTGCCGCACTGTCAGAGGGTCAGTATTGAGGGAATGCTGCACTGTAAGAGGATCAGTCCAGAGAGTGCTACACTCAGAGGTTCAGTACTGATGAATTGCTGCACTGTCAGAGGGTCTGAACTGTGGGAGAGCTGCACTGTCAGAGGGTCAGTACTAAGGGATTGCAGCATTGTCAGAGGGTCAGTACTGAGGGAGTGCTGGACTGTCAGAGGGTCAGTACTGAGGGAGTGCTGGACTGTCAGAGGGTCAGTACTGAGGGAGTGCTGGACTGTCAGAGGGTCAGTACTGAGGGAGGGCTGCACTGTCAGAGGGTCAATATGGAGGGATTGCACCATTGTCAGAGGATCAGTGTGGAGGGAGTGCAGCACAGTCAGAGGGTCAGTACTGAGGGCATGCTGCACTGTCAGTGGGTCAGTACTGAGGGAGTGCTGCACTGTCAGAGGGTCAATACTGAGGGAGTGCTGCACTGTCAGCGCATCAGGCTGGGGGATACCTGCATTGTAAGAGAGTCAGTACTGAGTGAGTGCCACACTGTCAGATGGGCTGAATGGCCTAGTTTCTGCTCTCATGTCTTGTGGTCTACGAGGAGTATCTGGAATTGTTCAGTACATTGCTGCTTCTGCGTCCTACAGACCCTGCTCAGCAATGATTCCCGTGTCCAGATTCCAGAGACTGTGTTCAAACAGACCGTCTTCATTTGGTTTTTGAACTTGAAGAGGTTACATCCTCTTTTCCCAGGGTTGGAGGGTTCGTTTCACGGGACTGACCTGCCAGCTCAAAGGGATATTTTCATGCTGCAGGGCTGAGGTTTATTCCTCAGCTTCCGTCTGCTCATCCCAAATGGATCCCACTGCCCCACACTCAGCACAGTCGTGTGTTCCTTATTTCTGAGCTTCCCAATGCTCATCCACTTCCAGAATGACATCCCACACTCCTCCAAGTTGTATCGCAGGCCAAATGCCTGGGAGAGAGGAGGGCTAAGAGGGGAAATAAAAATCTGAAAATTCCTTACAGTGACATTAAGGATGAATTGATAATGAGAGAAAGAGTAGGTTGTGGAAGACAGTGAGAGTTTGTGCATGGACCCAGAGGGTGTAGTGGATGGATTCATTTTGTCAGTGCTCACTGGGACAGGGTTGATAATAAATCGTGGAGATGCTCTGTGATACAATTAAATGAGTAAACATATATATAGTGAGAGATGGTTCTGAGTGGTCTGGCCTTCTTACAACCCAATAAATCTCCAAAGACGGTGGAAATGTATCTCAGTTTACCGGATGAGGTGATGGAGGAAGTAGCAGGTACACGAGCAAACATTTTCAAATCCTCTCTGGCCACAGGAGGGGTGTCTGCAGACTGACCATGTGGTACTGTTATTCAAGTGGGAGCATGGGATATACTAGGGAGCTCCAGGCCGGTCAGGCTAATATCGTGGGTGGGACGTCTGTTGGAAGCAAGTTTGGGAGATAGAATTAATCAGCATTTAAAGAGACTGGAGTTCAGGAAGAACAGTCAGAATGGTTCTGTTAAGGGGAGGTCAGGTCTGACCAATGGGATTGCACTGTTTAAGGAGGTGACCAGGTGTGTAAATAAGGGCAATACTTTCCTGTCACCTGCTTGGAGGTCAGTGAGGCTTTTATCAGGACCCATACCGGAATCTGATAGTGAACATAAAAACTCAAGATCTAAGGAATTTGGCGCAGAATGCTGAGTGACAGGAAGCAGACAGTGATGGCCCAATTAGAAATCTCTGTCCGTTCATGTCTCACTGTTGGGGTCTTGCTGATGGGGCTGATAGAAAAGATGTAGGTTTGAATGGTGGATGGTTCATCATTGGGCTCATGAATGATATGAAGATTGGTTGGGTGATAAATACTGAGGAGGATAGCCTTAGGTTACAGAAGGATGGAGATGGTCTTGTCAGATGGACTGATCAGTGACAACGGGTGAGGGGCCTGAAGACTGGAGGGTGGTTAATGATGGGCCATTATTGAAGTAAGGCTGCAAGGTACAGCCATTGTACTATGGAGCTGTGAGCCTGATGGTAGTGGTGGGTCAGCTGTTGGAGGGCATTCTGAGAGACAACTTACATACATTTGGAAAAGCAAGAATTGATTAGGGATGGTCAGCTTGGCTTTGTTTGTGGAAATGATGTGTCCAACTTGATGGAGCTTTTGAAGGGATGACCAAGGAGACAGATGAGAAGTTTTCACATGGGAGACTGCTTAGTGAAAGGTTAGATGGCATGACATCCAGGGAGAGAGGACAGCACGGTGCCTCAGTGGTTTGATTCTAACTCCCGGTGACTGTCTGTATGGAGTTTACACATTCTCTCTGTACCTGTGCAGGTTTCCTCCGGGTGATCCAGTTTCCTCCCACAGTCCAAAGATGCCATGGGAAATGTAGCATTCCCGGGATCGAGTAGAGGATGTGAGTCTGGGTGGGATGCTGTTCAGACAGTCAGTGTGGAGCCAATGGACGGAATGGCTTGCTTCTACACTGTAGGAATTCTAAAATTAATCCAGAGAGACAAGTCATGTTCTGGGAACATGGGCTCCAATCTTGAACAGGAGTGGATGTGGGTCCTTACCGTCTGAAGGGGTTTGAACACAGTCTGAGGGGGGAGCTGGGCTGAGCCCTGAAGTGTTGAGGGTGTGAATGTTTTGTGGAGCTACTGTCTGAGGGGCTTTGGGGGTTAAACACAACAAAGTGGTGCTTTCTTAGATATTGGGGGGGTATTTTCTGAGGTACTGAGGGAGCACTATCTGAGGTATTGAGGTAGCACTTTCTGAGGTACTGAGGGAGAACTATCTGAGGTATTGAGGGAGCACATTGTGAGGCACTAACGGAGCATTTTCTGAGGTAGAGAGAGAGCACTTTCTGAGGTATTGAGGGAGCACTGTCTGAGGTATTGAGGGAGCATTTTCTGAGGTAAAGAGGGAGCATTTTTTAGAAATTGAGGGAGCACTTACTTTGATATTGAGAGAGCACTTTCTGAGGTACTAAGGGAGAACTATCTGAGGTATTGGGGAAGCACTTTCTGAGGTATTGAGGGAGCAATTTCTGAGGTATTGAGGGAGCACTCTCTGGGGTACTGAGGCAGCACTATGTGAGGTACTGAGAGAGCACTTTATGAAGTATTGAGGGAGCACTGTCTGAGGAATTGAGAGAGTACTTTTTGAGGCTCTGAGGGAGCAGTTTCTGAGGTACTGAGGGAGCAATTTCGGATGAACTGAGGAATTGAGGTAGCACTTTCTGAGTAATTGAGGGAGCACTTTCTGAGGTATTGGGGGAACACTTTCTGAGGGATTGAGGGAGCACCTTCAGAGGTACTGAGGGAGAACTAACTGGGGAATTGAGGGAGCATTATCTGAGGTACTGAGTGAGCACTTTCTGAGGTATTGAGGGAGTATTATCTGAGGTACTGAGGGAGAACTATCTGAAGTATTCAGGGAGCACTTTGAGGTATTGAAGGAGCACTATCTGAGGTATAGAGGGAGAACTTTCTGAAATATATGGGAGCAATTTCTGAGGTATTGAGGGAGCACTGTCTGAGGTATTAAAGGATCACTTTCTGAGGTATTGAGGGAGCACTTTCTGAGGTATTGAGGGTGAAATATCTGAGATATTGAGGGAAAACGATCTGAGATATTGAGCGAGCACTTTCTGAGGTATTGAGGGAGAACCATCTGAGGTACTGAGGGAGCACTGTCTGAGGTATTGAGGGGACACTTTCGGAGGTACTGAGTGATCAGTATCTGAGGTATTGTGGGAGCACTTTTTGAGGTACTGAGGGAGCACTTTCTCTGGTATTCAGGGAGCATTTTCTGAGGTACTGTGGGAACTCTTTCTGAGGTACGGAGGGAGCTCTTTTTGAGGTACTGAGGGAGCAGTGTCTGAGGTATTGAGGGGGCAATTTCTGAGGTATTGAGGGGCACTTTCTGATGTACTGAGGGAGCACTTTCTAAGGTACTGAGGGAGAACTATCTGAGGTATTGAAGGATAACGATCTGAGGTATTGAGGGAGAACTATCTGAGGTATTGAGGGAGAACTATCTGAGGTATTGAGGGAGAACTATCTGAGGTACTGAGGGAGAGCCATCTGAGGTATTGAGGAGGCAGTTTCTGGGGTACTGAGAGAGCACTTTCTGAGGTATTGATTGAGCACTTTCTGAGGTATTGATTGAGCACTTTCTGAGATATTGAGGGAGCACTTTCTGAGATATTGAGTGGGCACTTTCTGAGGTATTGAGGTAGCACTGTCCGATGTATTAAGAGAGCACTTTTTGAGATACTGAGGGAGCACTTTCTGAGGTATTGAGAGAGCACTTCCTGAGGCACTGAGGGAGCACTGTCTGAGGTATTGTGGGAGCACTTTCTGAAGTACTGAGGGAGAACTATTTGAGGTATTGAGGGAGAACTATCTGAGGTACTGAGGGACAACCATCTGAGGTGTTGAGGGAGCACTTTCTGTGGTATTGAGGGAGCATTTCTGAGGTACTGAGAGAACACTGTCTGAGTTATTGAGGGGACGCTTTCTGAGGTATTGAGCGAGCACTTTCTGAGGTGCTGAGTGATCAGTATCTGAGGTATTGTGGGAGCACATTTTGAGGTACTGAGGGAGCACTTTCTCTGGTATTCAGGGAGCATTTTCTGAGGTACTGTGGGAACTCTTTCTGAGGTACGGAGGGAGCTCTTTTTGAGGTACTGAGGGAGCAGTGTCTGAGGTATTGAGGGGGCAATTTCTGAGGTATTCAGGGGCACTTTCTGATGTACTGAGGGAGCACTTTCTAAGGTACTGAGGGCGAACTATCTGAGGTATTGAGGGAGTACTTTCTGAGGTACTGAGGGAGAAGTATTTGAGGTATTTTGGGAGAAATATCTGAGGTATTCAGGGAGCACTTTCTGAGGTATTGAGGGAGAACTATCTGAGGTATTGAGGGAGAACTATCTGAGGTATTGAGGGAGAACGATCTGAGGTACTGTGGGAGCACTTTCCGATGTATTGAGCGAGCACTTTCTGAGGTACTGAGGGATCACTATCTGAGGTATTGTGGGAGCCCTTTCTGAGGTACTGTGGGAGCCCTTTCTGAGGAATTGAGGGAGTACTATCTGAGGTATTGAGGGAGCACTATCTGAGGTATTGAAGGAGCACTATCTGAGGCACTGAGGGAGCACTTTCTGAGGTACTGTGGGAGCACTTTCTGAGATATTGAGGGAGCACTTTCTTAGATGTTGAGAGAGCAATTTCTGAGGTTTTGAGGTAGCATTATCTGAGGTACTAAGGGAGAACTGTCTGAGGTATTGAGGGAGCACTTTCTGAGTTAGTAAGGGAGCACTTTCTGTGGTACTGAGGGAGCACTATCTGAGATATTGAGGGAGCAATTTCTGGGGTACTGAGGGAGCACTTTGTGGGTACTGAGGGAGCACTTTCTGAGGTGCTGAGTGACCACTTTCTTAGGGATTGCGGGAGCACTTTCTGAGGTACTGAGGGAGAAAAATCTGAGATATAGAGGGAGCACTTTCTGAGGTATTGAGGGATCACTATGTGAGGTACTGAGATAGCACTTTATGAAGTAGCGAGGGACACTATCTGAGGTATTGAGAGACCCCTTTTTGAGGCTCTGAGGGAGCAGTTTCTGAAGTACTGTGGGAGCAATTTCAGATGTACTAAGGAATTGACGTAGCACTTTCTGAGGTACTGAGGGAGCACTTTCTGAGGTATTGAGCGAGCACTGTCAGAGGTATTGAGGGAGCATTTTCTGTGGTACTGAGGGAGAACTATCTGAAATATTGAGGGAACACTTTCGGAGGTATTGAGGGAGCACTTTCTGAGGTATTGAAGGAGCACTATCTGAGGTACTGAGGGACAACCATCTGAGGTGTTGAGGGAGCACTTTCTGTGGTATTGAGGGAGCATTTCTGAGGTACTGAGAGAACACTGTCTGAGTTATTGAGGGGACGCTTTCTGAGGTATTGAGCGAGCACTTTCTGAGGTGCTGAGTGATCAGTATCTGAGGTATTGTGGGAGCACATTTTGAGGTACTGAGGGAGCACTTTCTCTGGTATTCAGGGAGCATTTTCTGAGGTACTGTGGGAACTCTCTGAGATACGGAGGGAGCTCTTTTTGAGGTACTGAGGGAGCAGTGTCTGAGGTATTGAGGGGGCAATTCATGTGGTATTCAGGGGCACTTTCTGATGTACTGAGGGAGCACTTTCTAAGGTACTGAGGGCGAACTATCTGAGGTATTGAGGGAGTACTTTCTGAGGTACTGAGGGAAAAGTATTTGAGGTATTTTGGGAGAAATATCTGAGGTATTCAGGGAGCACTTTCTGAGGTATTGAGGGAGAACTATCTGAGGTATTGAGGGAGAACGATCTGAGGTACTGTGGGAGCACTTTCCGATGTATTGAGCGAGCACTTTCCGAGGTACTGAGGGATCACTATCTGAGGTATTGTGGGAGCCCTTTCTGAGGAATTGAGGGAGCACTATCTGAGGAATTGAGGGAGCACTATCTGAGGTATTGAGGGAGCACTATCTGAGGCACTGAGGGAGCACTTTCTGAGGTACTGTGGGAGCACTTTCTGAGATATTGAGGGAGCACTTTCTTAGATGTTGAGAGAGCAATTTCTGAGGTTTTGAGGGAGCATTATCTGAGGTACTAAGGGAGAACTGTCTGAGGTATTGAGGGAGCACTTTCTGAGTTAGTAAGGGAGCACTTTCTGTGGTACTGAGGGAGCACTATCTGAGATATTGAGGGAGCAATTTCTGGGGTACTGAGGGAGCACTTTGTGGGTACTGAGGGAGCACTTTCTGAGGTGCTGAGTGACCACTTTCTTAGGGATTGCGGGAGCACTTTCTGAGGTACTGAGGGAGAAAAATCTGAGATATAGAGGGAGCACTTTCTGAGGTATTGAGGGATCACTATGTGAGGTACTGAGATAGCACTTTAGGAAGTAGTGAGGGACACTATCTGAGGTATTGAGAGACCCCTTTTTGAGGCTCTGAGGGAGCAGTTTCTGAAGTACTGTGGGAGCAATTTCAGATGTACTAAGGAATTGACGTAGCACTTTCTGAGGTATTGAGGGAGCACTTTCTGAGGTATTGAGGGAGCACTGTCAGAGGTATTGAGGGAGCATTTTCTGTGGTACTGAGGGAGAACTATCTGAAATATTGAGGGAACACTTTCGGAGGTATTGAGGGAGCACTTTCTGAGGTATTGAAGGAGCACTATCTGAGGTACAGAGGGAGAACTATCTGAGGTACTGAGGGAGCACTTTCGGAGGTATTGACGGAGCACTTTCAGACATATTGAGGGAGCACTTTAAGAGGTATTGAGGGAGAACTATCTGTGGTATTGGGGGAGAACGATCTGGGGGACTGAGGGAGCACTTTCGGAGGTATTGAGGGAGAACTATTGAGGGAGCACTATCTGAGGTACTGAGGGTGCACTTTCTGATGTAGAGGGAGCACTTTCTGAGGTACGGATGGAGCACTTTATGAGGTACTGAGGGATAACTATTTGAGGTATTGAGGGAGAACTACCTGAGGTACTGAGGGAGAGCCAACTGAGGTATTGAGGAGGCACTTTCTGAGGGATTGAGGGAGCACTTTCTGAGGGATTGAGGGAGCACTTTCTGAGGGATTGAGGGAGCACTTTGAGATATTACGCGAGCACTTTCTTAGATATTGAAAGAGTACTTTCTGAGGTAATGAGGGAGCATTATCTGAGGTACTGAAGGAGAACTATCTGAGGTGCTGTGGGAGAACAATCTGAGGTATTGAGGGAGCACTTTGTGAGGTATTGAGGGAGAACTACCTGAGGTACTGAGGGAGAGGCATCTGAGGTATTGAGAAGGCAGTTTCTGGGGTACTGAGGGAGCACTTTCTGAGGGATTGAGGGAGCACTTTCTGAAATACTGTGGGAACACTTTCTGAGATATTGAAAGAGCACTTTCTGAGGCAATGAGGGAGCATTATCTGAGTTATTGAGGAAGCACTTTCTGAGGTATTGAGGGAGCACTATCTGTGGTACCGAGAGAGCACTTTATGAGGTATTGAAGTAGCACTGTCAGAGGTGTGAAGGGAATACTTTTTGAGATACTGAGGGGGCACTTTTGGAGGTACTGAGGGGGCTATTTCAGTTGTACTGAGCAATTGAGGAAGCACTTTGTGAGCTATTGAGTGAGCACTTTCTGAGGTACTGAGGGAGAACTATCTGAGATATTGAGGGAGCACTGTCTAGCATACTGAGGGAGCATTTTCTGACGTACTGAGAGAGCACTTTCTGAGGTAATGAGGGAGCACTTTATGAGGTACGGATGGAGCACTTTATGAGGTACTGAGGGATAACTATTTGAGGTATTGAGGGAGAACTACCTGAGGTAGTGAGGGAGAGCCAACTGAGGTATTGAGGAGGCAGTTTCTGGGGTACTGAGGGAGCACTTTCTGAGGGATTGAGGGAGCACTTTCTGATGTACTGAGGGATCACTATCTGAGGTGTTGTGGGAGCACCTTTTGAGGTACAGAGGGAGCACTTTCTCTGGTATTCAGGGAGCATTTTCTGAGGTACTGTGGGAGCTCTTTCTGATGTGCTGAGGGAACACTTTCTGAGGTACAGAGGGAGCACTTTTTGAGGCATTGAGGGAGCAGTGTCCGAGGTATTGAGGGGCACTTTCTGAGGTATTGAGGGATCACTTTCTGAGGAACTGAGGCAGCATTTTTGAGGAATTGAGGGAGAACTATCTGAGGAATTGAGGGAGCATGATCTGAGTTACTGAGGGAGAACTATGTGAGTTACTGTGGGAGCACTATCTGAGGTACTGAGGGAGCACTATCTGAGGTACTGAGGGAACACTTTCTGAGGTACTGAGGGAGCACTACCTGAGATATTGAGTGAGCACGTTCTGAGGTATTGAGGGTGAACTATCTGAGATATTGAAGGAGCATTCTCTGCGGTATTGAGGGAGCACTTTCTGACGTATTGAGGAAGAACTAGCTGATGTACTGAGGGTGCACTTTCTGAGGTACTGAGGGAGCACTTTGTGATATTGAGGGAGCACTATCTGAGGAATTGAGGGAGCATGATCTGAGTTACTGAGGGAGAACTATGTGAGGTATTGAGGGAGAACTATCTGAGGTACTAAGGGAGCACTTTCTGAGATAGTGAGGGAGCACTTTATGAGGTGCTGAGGGAGCACTGTCTGAGGTATTGAGGTGGCACATTCTGAGGTATTGAGGGAGCACTTTCTGAGGTATTGAGGGAGCACTACCTGAGATATTGAGTGAGCAATTTCTGAGGTATTGAGGGTGAACTACCTTAGATATTGAAGGAGCATTTTCTGAGGTACTGTGGGAGCACTTTCTGAGGTACTGAGGGAGAACTATCTGAGGTACTGAGGGAGAACTACCTGAGGTACTGAGTGAGAGCCATCTGAGGTATTGAGGAGGCAGTTTCTGTGGTATTGAGGGAGCACTTTTTTAAGTACTAAGGGAACACTTTCTGAAGTATTGAGGGAGCACTACCTGAGGTATTGAGGGAGCACTGTCTGAGGTATTGAGGGAGCACTTTCTGAGTTATTGGGGGAGCAATTTCAGACATATTGAGGGAGTGCTTTCAGATGTATTGAGGGATCACTTTTATCAGAAAGTGAGGGAGAACTATCTGAGATATTGAGTGAGCATTTTCTGAGGTATTGAGGGAGCACTTGCTGAGGTATTGTGGAAGAACTATCTGAGGTATTGAGTAAACACTTTCTGAAGTATTGTGGGAGCTCTTTCTGATGTACTGAGGGAGCACTTTACAGGTGCAGAGGGAGCACTGTCTCAGATATTGAGGTGGCACATTCCGAGGTATTCAGGGAGCACTTTCTGAGGTACTGAGGGAGAACTATCTGAGGTACTGAGGGAGCACTTTCTGAGGTATTGAGGTAGGACTTTCAGAGGTATTGAGGTAGGACTTTGAGGTATTGAGGGAGAACTACCTGAGGTATTGAGGGTGCATTATCTGAGGGATTGAGGGAGCACTATCAGAGGTACTGAGGTAGGACTTTCTGAGGTACTGAGGTAGGACTTTCTGAGGTACTGAGGGAGAACTACCTGAGGTATTGAGGGAGAACTATCTGATGTACTGAGGGAGCACTTTCTGAGGTACTGAGGTAGGACTTTCTGAGGTATTGAGGGAGAACTATCTGAGGTATTGAGGGAGAACTATCTGATGTACTGAGGGAGCACTTTCTGAGGTACTGAGGGAGCACTGTCTGAGGTATTGAGGTGGCACATTTTGAAGTATTCAGGGAACACTTTCTGAGGTACTGTGGGAGAACAATCTGAGGTATTGAGGGAGCACTTTGTGAGGTACTGAGGGAGAACTATTTGAATTATTGAGGGAGAACTACCTGAGGTACTGAGGGAGAGCCATCTGAGGTATTGAGGAGGCAGTTTCTGGGGTACTAATGGAGCACTTTCTGAGGTGCTGAGTGAGCACTGTCTGAGGTATTGAGGTGGCACTTTCTGGTATTCAGGGAGCACTTTCTGAGGTACTGAGGGAGAACTATCTGAGATACTGAGGGAGAACTATCTGAGGTACTGAGGGAGAACTATCTGAGCTATTGACTGAGAACTAGCTGAGATATTGAGGAGGCAGTTTCTGGGGTACTGAGGGAGCACTTTCTGAGGTGCTGAGGGAGCACTGTCTGGGGTATTGAGGTGGTACTTTGAGGTATTCAGGGAGCACCTTCTGAGGTAATGAGGGAGAACTATCTGAGGAATTGAGGGAGAACTATCTGACGTATTGAGGAGGCAGTTTCTGGGGTACTGAGGGAGCACTGTCTGAGGTATTGAGGTGGCACTTTGAGGTATTCAGGGAGCACTTTCTGAGGTAATGAGGGAGCACTTTCTGAGGAATTGAGGGAGCACTTTCTGAGGAATTGAGGGAGAACTATCTGAGGTATTGAGGAGGCAGTTTCTGGGGTACTGAGGGAGCACTGTCTGAGGTATTGAGGGGACACTTTCTCAGGTATTGAGGGAGCACTTTCTGAGGTACTGAGGGATAACTATTTGAGGTAATGAGGGAGAACTACCTGAGGTACTGAGGGAGAGCCATCTGAGGTATTGCGGAGGCAGTTTCTGGCGTACTGAGAGAGCAGTTTCTGAGGGATTGAGGGAACACGTTCTGAGATATTTTGGGAGCACTTTCTTAGATATTGAAAGAGCACTTTCTGAGATAATGAGGGAGCATTATCTGAGGTATTGAGGGAGCACTTTCTGAGGTAGAAAGGGCGCACTTCCTGAGGTAGTGAGTGAGCACTTTCTGAGGTATTGAGGGAGCAATTTCTGAGCTACTGAGGGAGAACTATCTGGGGAATTGAGGGAGCATTATCTGTGGTGTTGAGGGAGCACTTTCTGGGGGACTGAGGGAGCACTTTCTGAGGTTTTGAGAGAGCACTTTCTGAGGTACTGAGGGAGAACTGTCTGCGGTATTGAGGGAGCACTTTCTGAGGTACTGAGGGAGAACTTTTTGAGGTATTGATGGAGAACTATCTGAGGTACTGAGTGACAACCATCTGAGCTTTTGAGGGAGCATTTTCTGAGGTACTGAGGGAACACTTCCTGAGGATTTGAGGGAGTACTTCTGAGGTACTGAGAGAGCACTGTCTGAGGTACTGAGGGGACACTTTCTGAGGTATTGAGCGAGCACTTTCTGAAGTACTGCGGGATCACTATCTGAGGTATTGTGGGAGCACTTTTTGAGGTACTGAGGGAGCACTTTCTCTGGTATTCAGGGAGCATTATCTGAGGTACAGTGGAAGCTCTTTCTGATGTAGTGAGGGAGCACTTTCTGAGGTACTGAGGGAGCAGTGTCTGAAGTATTGATGGGGCACTTTCTGAGGTACTGAGGGAGCACTTTCTGAGGTATTGTGGGAGTACTTTCTGAGGTAGTGAGGAAGCACTTTCTAAGCCACTGAGAGAGCGCTTTCTGAGGTTATTGGGGAGCACTGTCTGAGGTTATGAGGGAGCACTTTCTGAGGAACTGAGGCAGCATTTTTGAGGTATTGAGGGAACACTATCTGAGGAATTGAGGGAGCATGATCTGTGTTACTGAGGGAGAACTATGAGAGGTACTGAGGGAGAACTATGAGAGGTACTGAGGGAGCACTAACTGAGGTACTGAGGGAGCACTAACTGAGGTACTGAGGGAGCACTTTCTGAGGTATTGAGGGGCACTTTCTGAGGTACTGAGGGAGAACCATCTGAGTTATTGAGGGAGCATTTTCTGAGGTATTGAGCGAGCACTTTCTGAGGTACTGAGGGATCACTATCTAAGGTATTGTGGGAGCACATTTTGAGGTACTGAGGGAGCACTTTCTCTGGTATTCAGGGAGCATTTTCTGAGGTACTGTGAGAGCTCTTTCTGATATACAGAGGGAGCACTTTCTGAGGAAGGAGGGTTCACTTTTTGTGGTACTGAGGGAGCAGTGTCTGAGGTATTGAGGGGGCATTTTCTGAGGTATTGAGGGGGCATTTTCTGAGGTATTGAGGGGGCACTTTCAGAGTAACTGAGAGAGCAGTGTCTGAGGTATTGAGGAAACACTATCTGAGGTATTGTGGGTGCAGTTTCTGAGGTTATTGGGGGAGCACTGTCTGAGGTTATGAGGGAGCACTTTCTGAAGTACTGAGGGAGCACTTTCTGAGGTACTGAGGGAGAACTATTTGAGGTATTGATGGAGAACTATCTGAGGTACTGAGGGAGAACCATCTGAGGTGTTGAGGGAGCATTTTCTTAGATATTGAGGGAGCTCTGTCTGAGGTAGTGAGGGAGCACTATCTGTTGTTCCGAGAGAGCACTTTGAGGTACTGAGGGAGCAATTTCAGATGTACTGAGGAATTGAAGAAGCACTTTCTGAGGTAGTGATGGAGAAGTATTTGAGGCATTGAGGGAGAACAATCTGAGGTACTCAGCGAGAGCCATCTGAGGTATTGAGGAGGCAGTTTCTGGGGTACTGAGGGAGCACTTTTTTGAGGTGCTGAGGGAGCACTTTCTGAGATATTGTGGGAGCACTTTCTGATGTATTGTGGGAGCACTATCTGAAGTACTGAGAGAGCACTTTATGAGGTATTGAGGTAGCACTGTCTGAGGTATTAAGAGAGCACTTTTTGAGCTACTGAGGGAGCACTTACTGAGGCACTGAGGGATCAATTTCAGATGTACTGAGGAATTGAGGAACCACTTTCTGAGATATTGAGGGAGCACTTCCTGAAGTACTGAGGGAGAACTATCTGGGGAATTGAGGGAGCATTATCTGCGGTGTTGAGGGAGCACTGTCTGAGGTACTGAGGGAACACTGTCTGAGGTACTGAGGGAGCACTTTCTGTGGAACTGAGGGAGCACTTTCTGTGGAACTGAGGGAGAAATGTCTGAGGTATTGAGGGAACACTATCTGAGGTATTCAGGGAGCACTTTCTGAGGTACTGAGGCAGCATTTTTGAGGAATTGAGGGAGAACTATGTGAGGTACTGAGGGAGAACTATGTGAGGTACTGAGGGAGAAGTATCTGAGGTACTGAGGGAGCACTATTTGAGGTACTGAGGGAGCACTATCTGAGGTATTGAGGAAGAACTATCTGATGTACTGAGAGAGCACTTTATGAGGTGCTGAGGGACCAATGTCTGAGTTATTGAGGTGGCACATTCTGAGGTATTCAGGGAGCACTATCTGAGGTACTGAAGGTGAACTATTTGAGGTATTGAGGGAGAACTACCTGAGGTACTGAGGGAGAGACATCTGAGGTATTGAGGAGGCAGTTTCCGGGGTACTGAGGGAGCACTATCTGAGGAACTGAGGCAGCATTTTCTGAGGTATTGAGAGAGCCTCTTCTGAGGTATTGAGGGAGCACTTTCAGAGGTAATGATGGAGCACTATCTGAGGTACTGTGGGAGCACTATCTGAGGTACTGTGGGAGCACTATCTGAGGTACTGAGGTAGCACTACCTGAGGTATTGAGGGGCACTTTCTGAGGTAATGAGGGAGAAGTGTTTGAGGTATCGAGGTAGAACTATCTGAGGTATTGAGGGAGTATGGTCTGTGGTACTGAGGGAACACTTTCTGAGGTACTGAGGGAACACTTTCTGAGGAACTGAGGCAGCATTTTCTGAGGTATTGAGAGAGCATCTTCTGAGGTATTCAGGGATCACTATCTGAGGTATTAAGGGAGCACTATCTGAGGAATGGAGGGAGCATTATCTGAGGAATGGAGGGAGGAATTTCTGAGGTATTGAGGGAGCACTTTCTGAGGTATTGAGTGAGAACTATCTGATGTACTGAGGGAGCACTATCTGAGGAATTGAGGGAGCATCATCTGAGGTTTAGTGGGAGAACTATCTGAAATATTGAGTGAGCACTTTCTGAGGTATTGAGGGTGAACTATCTGAGATATTGAGGGTGCATTTCCTGAGGTACTGAGGGAGCACTTTCTGAGGTGCTGACGGAGCACTGTCTGAGGTACTGAGGCAGAACTATCTAAGGTACAGAGGGAGAACTATCTGAGGAATTGAGGGAGCACTTTCTGAGGTGCTGATGGGGCAATTTCTCATGTATTGAGGGAGTACGATCTGTGGTACTGAGGGAGCACATTCTGAGATATTGAGGGTGAACTCTGAGTTATTGTGGGAACACTTTCTGATGTACTGAGGGATCACTTTCTGATGTACTGAGGGAACACTTTCTGAGGAACTGAGGCAGCATTTTCTGAGGTATTGAGAGAGCATCTTCTGAGGCATTCAGGGAGCACGTTCTGAGGTATTGAGGGAGCACTTTCAGACGTACTGATGGAGCACTATCTGAGGTATTGAGGGAGCACTATCTGAGGTACTGTGGGAGTACTTTCTGATGTACTGAGGGAACACTTTCTGAGGTACTGAGGGAGCACATTCTGAGGTATTGAGGGATCACTTTCTGAGGTACTGAGGGAACACTTTCTGAGGTCCTGAGGGATCACTTTCTAAGGTACTGAGGGATCACTTTCTGAGGTATTGAGGGAGCTCTTTCTGAGGTATTGAGGGAGCACTATCTGAGGAATTGAGGGAGCACTTTCTGAGCAACTGAGGCAGCATTTTCTGAGGTATTGAGAGGGCATCTTCTGAGGTATTCAGGGAGCACGTTCTGAGGTACTGATGGAGCACTATCTGAGGTATTGAGGGAGCACTATCTGAGATATTGAGGGAGCATTACCTGAGATATTGAGGGAGCATTATCTGAGGTATTGAGTGAGAAATATCTGAGGTATATAGGGTAGCACTTCATGATGTATTGTGGGAGCTCCTACTGAGGTATTGAGGGAGCACTACCTGAGGTATTGAGGGAGCACTTTCTGAGGTATTGAGGGAGAACTATCTGAGATATGGAGGGAGCAATTTCTGAGGTATTGCGGGATCACTTTCTGAAGGATTGAGGGAGCACTTTCTGATGTACTGAGGGAGCACTGTCTGAGGTACTGAGGCAGAACTATCTGAGGTACTGAGGGAGAACTATCTGAGGTACTGAGGGAGAACTATCTGAGGAATTGAGGGAGCACTTTCTGAGGTGCTGATGGGGCAATTTCTGAGGTACTGAGGGAGCACTTTCTGAGGTATTGTGGGAGCACTTTCTGAGGTACTGAGGGAGAACTATCTGAGGTATTGAGGGAGAACTATCTGACGTACTGAGGGAGAAACATCTGAAGTACTGAGGGAGCACTTTGAGGAATTGAGGGAGCAATTTCTCAGGTATTCAGGGAACATTTTCTGAGGTATTGTGGGAGCACATTCTGAGGTACGGAGGGAGCACTTTGTGAGGTTCTGAGTGAGCACTGTCTGAGGTGTTGATGGGGCAATTTCTGAGGTATTGAGGGAGCACTTTCTGAGGAACTGAGGGAGCATTTTTGAGGTATTGAGGGAGCACGATCTGAGGTATTGAAGGAGCACTTTCTGATGTACTGTGGTAGCACTTTCTGAGGTATTGAGTGAGCACTTTGAGGTGCTGAGGGAGCTCTATCTGAGGTACTGACAAAGATCTATCTGAGGAATTGAGGGAGCACTTTCTGAGGTACTGAGGGAGGACTTTCTCAGGTATTCAGGGAGCATTTTCTGAGGTACTGTGGGAGCTCTTTCTGATGTGCTGCGGGAGCAGATTCTGAGATACGGAGGGAGCACTTTGTGAGGTACTGAGTGAGCACTGTCTGAGGTATTGATGGAGCACTTTCTGAGGTAGTGAGGAAGCACTTTTTTGAGGTAGTGAGTAAGCGCTTTCTGAGGTAATTGGGGAAGCACTTTCTGAGTTATTGAGGGATCACTTTCTGAGGTATTGAGGGAGCACTATCAGAGGTATAGAGGGAGCACTACCTGAGATATTGAGGGATCACTTTCTGAGGTATTGAGGGAGCACTATCTGAGGTATTGTGGGAGGTCTTTCTGATGTACTGAGAAAGCACGATCTGAGGAATTCAGGGCGCATTATCTGAGGCATAGTGGGAGAACTTTCTGAAATATTGAGGGAGCAATTTCTGAGGTACTGAGTGAGCACTATCTGAGGTATTGAGGAATCACTTTCTGAGGTATTGAGGGAGAACTATCTGAGGAATTGAGGTAGCATTATCTGATGTATAGTGGGAGAACTATTTGAAATACTGAGGGAGCACTTTCTGAGGTATTGAGGAGAAATATCTGAGGTATTGAGGAATCACTTTCTGAGGTATTGAGGGAGCACTTTCTGATGTACTGAGGCAGCACTCTCTGAGGTACTCAGGAAGCACTTTATGAGGTGCTGAGGAAGCACTTTCTGAGGTATTGTGGTGGCACTTCTGAGGTATTCAAGGAGCACTTTCTGAGGTACTGAGGGAGCACTTTCTGAAGTATTGTGGGAGTACTATCTGAGGAATTCAGGGAGCATTATCTGAGATATTGAGCGAGGATTTTCTGAGGTACTGAGGGGTCACTTTCTGATGTACTGAGTGAGCAATTTCAGATGTACTGAGGAATTGAGGTAGCACTTTCTGAGGAACTAAGGGAGCATTCTTGAGGTATTGAGGCAGCATTTTCTGAGGTATTGAGGGAGAACTATCTGATGTATTGTGTGAGCTCTTTCTGATGTACTGAGGGAGCAGTATCTGAGGTACTGAGGTAGCATTTCTGAGGCATAGTGGAAGAACATTATGAAATATTGAGGGAGCAATTTCTGAGGTATTGAGGGAGCACTTTCTGAGGTACTGAGGAAGCACTTTCTGAGGTATTGAGGGAGAACTATCTGAGGTATTGAGGGAGCACTTTCCGATGTATTGTGGGAGCTCTTTCTGCTGTACTGAGGGAGCACGATCTGAGGAATTGAGGGAGCATTATCTGAGGTATAGTGGGAGAACTATCGCAAATATTGAGGGAGCACTTTTTGAGGTACTGAGGGATCACTTTCTGAGGTATTGAGGGATCACTTTCTGAGGTATTGAGGGAGCACTTTCTGAGGTACTGAGGGAGAACTATCTGAGGTACTAAGGGATCACACTGTGAGGTACTGAGGGAGAAATATTTGAGGTGTTGAGGGAGAATTACGTGAGGTACTGAGGGCGTGCCATCTGAGGTATTGAGGGAGTACTGTCTGAGGTGCTGAGAGAGCACTTTCTGAGGTACTGAGAGAGCACCTTATGAGGTATTAAGATAGCACTTTCTGAGGTACTGAGGGGTCACTTTCCGATGTACTGAGGAATTGAGGAAGCACTTTCTGAGGTATTGAGAGAGCATTATCTGAGGTTTAGAGGGAGCACTTTCTGAGGAACTAATGGAGCATTCTTGAGGTATTGAGGGAGCAGTATCTGAGGTATTGAGGCAGTATTTTCTGAGCTATTGAGGGAGAACTATCTGAGGTACTGAGGGAGCACTTTCTGATGTATTGTGGGAGCTCTTTCTGATGTACTGAGGGAGCAGTATCTGAGGTACTTAGGTAGCATTATCTGAGGAATAGTGGAAGAATGTTATGAAATATTGAGAGAGCACTTTGAGGTACAGAGGAAGCACTATCTGAGGTATTGAGGGAGAACTATCTGAGATATTGAGGGAGCACTTTCTGAGGTATTGAGTGAGAACTATCTGCGATATTGAGGGAGCACTTTCCGATGTATGTGGGAGTTCTTTCTGATCTACTGAGGGAGCTCTTTCTGATCTACTGAGGGAGCACATTCTGAGGTACGGAGGGAGCACTTTGTGAGGTACTGAGTGAACACTGTCTGAGGTATTGATGGGGCAATTTCTGAGGTAGTGAGGAAGCACTTTCTGAGGTAGTGAGAGAGCGCTTTCTGAGGTTATTAGGGGAGCACTGTCTGAGGTTATTGAGGGAGCACTATCTGAGGTATAGAGGTAGCACTTTCTGAGGAACTAAGGGAGCATTCTTGAGGTATTGAGGGAGCAGTATCTGCGGTATACAGGGAGCACTTTCTGAAGTACTGAGGGAGCACTATCTGAAGTACTGAGGGAGCACTGTCTGAAGTACTGAGGGAGCACTGTCTGAAGTACTGAGGGAGCACTGTCTGAAGTATTGAGGGAGGACTTTGTGAGGTATTGAGGGACCACTTTCTGAGGTACTGAGGGAACACTGTCTGAAGTACTGAGGGAGAACTATTTGAGGTATTGAGGGACCACTTTGAGGTACGGAGGGAGAACTATTTGAGGTATTGAGCGAGAACTATCTGAGGTACTGAGGGAGCACTTTCTCAGGTATTCAGGGAGCAGTTTCTCAGGTATTCAGAGAGCACTTTCTGATGTACTGAGGGCGCACTTTGTGAGGTACTGAGTGAGCTTTGTCTGAGGTATTGATGGGGCACTTTCTGAGGTACTGAGGGAGCGCTTTCTGAGGTATAGAGGGAGCACTTTCTGAGGAACTGAGGCAGCATTCTTGAGGTATTGAGGGAGCAGTACCTGATGTACTGAGGGAGCACTATCTGAGGAAATGAGGCAGCATTTTTGAGTATTGAGGGATCACTATCTGAGGAATTGAGGGAACATTTTCTGAGGTATTGAGGGATCACTATCTGAGGTAGTGAGAGAGCAATATCTGAGGTATTGAGGGAATACTTTGAGGTACTGAGGGAGCACTTTCTGACGTATTGAGGGAGCACTATCTGAGGTATTGAGGGAGCACTTTCTGATGTATTGTGGGAGCTCTTTCTGATGTACTGAGAAAGCACGATCTGAGGAATTCAGGGCGCATTATCTGAGGCATAGTGGGAGAACTGAGGAAGAACGTTCTGAGGTATTGAGGGAGCACTTTCAGACGTACTGTGGGAGCACTATCTGAGGTACTGTGGGAGCACTATCTGAGGTACTGAGGGAGCACTTTGTGAGGTACTGAGGGAGCAGTGTCTGAGGTATTGAGGGGCACTTTCTGAGGTAATGAGGGAGAAGTGTTTGAGGTATCGAGGTAGAACTCAATGAGGTATTGAGGGAGTACGGTCTGTGGTACTGAGGGATCACTTTCTGAGGTACGGAGGGAACACTTTCGGAGGTACTGAGGGATCACTTTCTGAGGTATTGAGGGTAGCACTTCCTGATGTATTGTGGGTGCTCTTTCTGATGTACTGAGGGAGCACTATCTGCGGAATTGAGGGAGCATCATCTGAGGTTTAGTGGGAGAACTATCTGAAATATTGAGGGAGCAATTTCTGAGGCATTGAGGGATCACTTTCTGATGTACTGAGGGATCACTTTCTGAGGTATTGAGGGAGCTCTTTCTGAGGTATTAAGGGAGTACTATCTGAGGAATTGAGGGAGCACTTTCTGAGGAACTGAGGCAGCATTTTCTGAGGTATTGAGAGAGCATCTTCTGAGGTATTCAGGGAGCACGTTCTGAGGTATTAAGGGAGCATTATCTGAGGAATGGAGGGAGGAATTTCTGAGGTATTGAGGGAGCACTTTCTGAGGTATTGAGTGAGAACTATCTGAGGTATTGAGGGAGCACTATCTGATGTATTGTGGGAGCTCTTTCTGATGTACTGAGGGAGCACTATCTGAGGAATTGAGGGAGCATCATCTGAGGTTTAGTGGGAGAACTATCTGAAATATTGAGTGAGCACTTTCTGAGGTATTGAGGGTGAACTATCTGAGATATTGAGGGTGCATTTCCTGAGGTACTGAGGGAGCACTTTCTGAGGTGCTGACGGAGCACTGTCTGAGGTACTGAGGCAGAACTATCTAAGGTACAGAGGGAGAACTATCTGAGGAATTGAGGGAGCACTTTCTGAGGTGCTGATGGGGCAATTTCTCATGTATTGAGGGAGTACGATCTGTGGTACTGAGGGAGCACATTCTGAGATATTGAGGGTGAACTCTGAGTTATTGTGGGAACACTTTCTGATGTACTGAGGGATCACTTTCTGATGTACTGAGGGATCACTTTCTTAGGTATTGAGGGAACACTTTCTGAGGAACTGAGGCAGCATTTTTCTGAGGTATTGAGAGAGCATCTTCTGAGGTATTCAGGGAGCACGTTCTGAGGTATTGAGGGAGCACTTTCAGACGTACTGATGGAGCACTATCTGAGGTATTGAGGGAGCACTATCTGAGGTACTGTGGGAGTACTTTCTGATGTACTGAGGGAACACTTTCTGAGGTCCTGAGGGATCACTTTCTGAGGTCCTGAGGGATCACTTTCTGAGGTCCTGAGGGATCACTTTCTGAGGTATTGAGGGAGCTCTTTCTGAGGTATTGAGGGAGCACTATCTGAGGAATTGAGGGAGCACTTTCTGAGCAACTGAGGCAGCATTTTCTGAGGTATTGAGAGGGCATCTTCTGAGGTATTCAGGGAGCACGTTCTGAGGTACTGATGGAACACTATCTGAGGTATTGAGGGAGCACTATCTGAGATATTGAGGGAGCATTATCTGAAGTATTGAGGGAGCATTATCTGAGGTATTGAGGGAGCAATTTCTGAGGTATTGAGGGAGCACTTTCTGAGGTATTGAGTGAGAAATATCTGAGGTATATAGGGTAGCATTTCATGATGTATTGTGGGAGCTCCTTCTGATGTACTGAGGGAGCACTACCTGAGGTATTGAGGGAGCACATTCTGAGGTATTGAGGGAGAACTATCTGAGATATTGAGGGAGCAATTTCTGAGGTGCTGACGGAGCACTGTCTGAGGTACTGAGGCAGAACTATCTGAGGTACTGAGGGAGAACTATCTGAGGAATTGAGGGAGCACTTTCTGAGGTGCTGATGGGGCAATTTCTGAGGTACTGAGGGAGCACTTTCTGAGGTATTGTGGGAGCACTTTCTGAGGTACTGAGGGAGAACTATCTGAGGTATTGCGGGAGAACTATCTGACGTACTGAGGGAGAAACATCTGAAGTACTGAGGGAGCACTTTGAGGAATTGAGGGAGCAATTTCTCAGGTATTCAGGGAACATTTTCTGAGGTATTGTGGGAGCACATTCTGAGGTACGGAGGGAGCACTTTGTGAGGTTCTGAGTGAGCACTGTCTGAGGTATTGATGGGGCAATTTCTGAGGTATTGAGGGAGCACTTTCTGAGGAACTGAGGGAGCATTCTTGAGGTATTGAGGGAGCACGATCTGAGGTATTGAGGGAGCACGATCTGAGGTATTGAGGGAGCACTTTCTGATGTACTGTGGTAGCACTTTCTGAGGTATTGAGTGAGCACTTTGAGGTGCTGAGGGAGCTCTATCTGAGGTACTGAGGAAGCACTTTTTGAGGTAGTGAGAGAGCGCTTTCTATGGTAATTGGGGAAGCACTTTCTGAGTTATTGAGGGATCACTTTCTGAGGCATTGAGAGTGAACTATCTGAGATATTGTGGGAGCACTTTCTGAGGTACTGAGGGAGGACTTTCTCAGGTATTCAGGGAGCATTTTCTGATGTACTGTGGGAGCTCTTTCTGATGTGCTGCGGGAGCAGATTCTGAGATACGGAGAGGGCACTTTGTGAGGTACTGAGTGAGCACTGTCTAAGGTATTGATGGAGCACTTTCTGAGGTAGTGAGGAAGCACCTTTTTGAGGTAGTGAGTAAGCGCTTTCTGAGGTAATTGGGGAAGCACTTTCTGAGTTATTGAGGGATCACTTTCTAAGTTATTGAGGGAGCACTATCTGAGGTACTGAGGAAGCACTTTTTGAGGTAGTGAGAGAGCGCTTTCTATGGTAATTGGGGGAAGCACTTTCTGAGTTATTGAGGGATCACTTTCTGAGGCATTGAGAGTGAACTATCTGAGATATTGTGGGAGCACTTTCTGAGGTACTGAGGGAGCACTTTAGAGGTATTGAGGGAGCATTATCTGAGGTATTGAGGGAGCATTATCTGAGGTATTGAGGGAGCACTATCTGAGGTATTGAGGGAGCACTCTCTGAGGTACTGAGGGAACACTATCTGAGGTACTGAGGGATCACTATCTGAGGAATTGAGGGATCGCTATCTGAGGTATTGAGGGAGCATTTTCTGAAGTATTGAGGGAGAACTATCTGAGGTACTGAGGGAGCACTATCTGAGGAATTGAGGAAGCATTATCTGTGATATTGAGGGAGCATTTTCTGATGTATTGTGGGAGCACTTTCTGATGTATTGAGGGAGCAGTATCTGAGGTACTGAGGGAGCATTATCTGAGGTATAGTGGGAGAACGTTATGGAATATTGAGTAAGCACTATCTGAGGTATTGAGGGAGCACTATGAGGTACTGAGGGAGCACTTTCTGATGTATTGTGGTAGCTCTTTCTGATGTACTGAGGGAGATCTATATGAGGTATTGAGGGAGAACTATCTGAGATATTGAGTGAGCACTTTGAGGTATTGAGGGGGAACTATCTGATGTATTGTGGGAGGTCTTTCTGATGTACTGAGGGAGCACTTTCTGATGAATTGAGGGAGCACTGTCTGAGGTCCTGAGGGAGAACTATCTGAGGAATTGAGGGAGCACTCTTTGAGGTATTGAGGGGAACCATCTGAGGTACTGAGGGAGCACTGTCTGATGTATTGAGGGAGCACTTTCTGAGGTACTGAGAGAGCACATTATGAGATGCTGAGGGAGCACTGTCTGAGGTACTAAGGGAGGACTTTGTGAGGTACTGAGGGAGAAGTTTTGAGGTATTGAGGGAGAACTACCTGAGGTACTGAGGGAGAGACATCTGAGGTATTGAGGGACCACTTTCTGAGTTACCGAGGGAACACTTTCGGAGGCATTGAGAGAAAACTTTCTGAGGTAATGAGGGACCACTTTCTGAGGTACTGAGGGAGATCCATCTGAGGCATTGAGGGAGCACTTTGTGAGGAACTCAGGGAGCACTTTCTCAGGTATTGAGAGAGCGCTTTCTGAGGTACTGAGGGAGCACTGTCTGAGGTATAGAGGGAGCACTTTGTGAGGTAGTGAGGAAGCATTTTCTGAGGTACTGAGAGAGCGCCATCTGAGGTATAGAGGGAGCACTTTCTGAGGAACTGAGGCAGCATTTTTGAGGTATTGTGGTAGCTCTTTCTGATGTACTGAGAAAGCACGATCTGAGGAATTCAGGGCGCATTATCTGAGGCATAGTGGGAGAACTTTCTGAAATATTGAGGGAGCAATTTCTGAGGTACTGAGTGAGCACTATCTGAGGTATTGAGGAATCACTTTCTGAGGTATTGAGGGAGAACTATCTGAGGAATTGAGGTAGCATTATCTGATGTATAGTGGGAGAACTATTTGAAATACTGAGGGAGCACTTTCTGAGGTATTGAGGGAGAAATATCTGAGGTATTGAGGAATCACTTTCTGAGGTATTAAGGGAGCACTTTCTGATGTACTGAGGCAGCACTCTCTGAGGTACTCAGGAAGCACTTTCTGAGGTATTGTGGTGGCACTTTCTGAGGTATTCAAGGAGCACTTTCTGAGGTACTGAGGAGCACTTTCTGAAGTATTGTGGGAGTACTATCTGAGGAATTCAGGGAGCATTTTCTGAGATATTGAGCGAGCATTTTCTGAGGTATTGAGGGATCACTTTCTGAGGTATTGAGGTGGCATTATCTCATGTGTTAAGATAGCACTTTTTGAGGTACTGAGGGGTCACTTTCTGATGTACTAAGGGAGCAATTTCAGATGTACTGAGGAATTGAGGTAGCACTTTCTGAGGAACTAAGGGAGCATTCTTGAGGTATTGAGGGAGCAGTATCTGAGGTATTGAGGCAGCATTTTCTGAGGTATTGAGGGAGCATTTCTGAGGTATTGAGGGAGAACTATCTGATGTATTGTGGGAGCTCTTTCTGATGTACTGAGGGAGCAGTATCTGAGGCATAGTGAAAGAACATTATGAAATATTGAGGGAGCAATTTCTGAGGTATTGAGGGAGCACTTTCTGAGGTATTGAGGGAGAACTATCTGAGGTATTGAGGGAGCACTTTCCGATGTATTGTGGGAGCTCTTTCTGCTGTACTGAGGGAGCACGATCTGAGGAATTGAGGGAGCATTATCTGAGGTATAGTGGGAGAACTATCGCAAATATTGAGGGATCACTTTCTGAGGTATTGAGGGATCACTTTCTGAGGTATTGAGGGAGCACTTTCTGAGGTACTGAGGGAGAACTATCTGAGGTACTAAGGGATCACACTGTGAGGTACTGGGGAGAAATATTTGAGGTGTTGAGGGAGAATTACGTGAGGTACTGAGGGCGTGCCATCTGAGGTATTGAGGGAGTACTGTCTGAGGTGCTGAGAGAGCACTTTCTGAGGTACTGAGGGAGCACCTTATGAGGTATTAAGATAGCACTTTCTGAGGTACTGAGGGGTCACTTTCCGATGTACTGAGGAATTGAGGAAGCACTTTCTGAGGTATTGAGAGAGCATTATCTGAGGTATAGAGGGAGCACTTTCTGAGGAACTAATGGAGCATTCTTGAGGTATTGAGGGAGCAGTATCTGAGGTATTGAGGCAGTATTTTCTGAGCTATTGAGGGAGAACTATCTGAGGTACTGAGGGAGCACTTTCTGATGTATTGTGGGAGCTCTTTCTGATGTACTGAGGGAGCAGTATCTGAGGTACTTAGGTAGCATTATCTGAGGTATAGTGGAAGAATGTTATGAAATATTGAGAGAGCACTTTGAGGTACAGAGGAAGCACTATCTGAGATATTGAGGGAGAACTATCTGAGATATTGAGGGGGAACTATCTGAGGTATTGAGTGAGAACTATCTGAGGTATTGAGGGAGCACTTTCCGATGTATTGTGGGAGTTCATTCTGAACCACTGAGAGAGCACTTTCTGATCTACTGAGGGAGCACATTCTGAGGTACTGGGGGAGCACATTATGAGGTGCTGAGGGAACACTGTCTGAGGTACTGAGGGAGAACTATCTGAGGAATTGAGGAGCACTCTTTGAGATATTGTGGGGAACCATCTGAGGTACTGAGCGAGAACTATCTGAGGTACTAAGGGAGGACTTTGGGAGATACTGAGGGAGAACTATTTGAGGTATTGAGGGAGAACTATCTGAGGTACTGAGGGAGATCCATCTGAGGCATTGAGGGAGCACTTTGTGAGGAACTGAGGGAGCACTTGCTTCGGTATTCAGGGAGCATTATCTGATCCACTGAGGGAGCTCTTTCTGATGTACTGAGGGAGCACATTCTGAGGTACGGAGGGAGCACTTTGTGATGTACTGAGTGAACACTGTCTGAGGTATTGATGGGGCAATTTCTGAGGTAGTGAGGAAGCACTTTCTGAGGTAGTGAGAGAGCGCTTTCTGAGGTTATTAGGGAGCACTGTCTGAGGTTATTGAGGGAGCACTATCTGAGGTATAGAGGTAGCACTTTCTGAGGACTAAGGGAGCATTCTTGAGGTATTGAGGGAGCAGTATCTGCGGTATACAGGGAGCACTTTCTGAAGTACTGAGGGAGCACTGTCTGAAGTACTGAGGGAGCACTGTCTGAAGTACTGAGGGAGCACCGTCTGAAGTACTGAGGGAGCACTGTCTGAAGTACTGAGGGAACACCGTCTGAAGTACTGAGGGAGCACTGTCTGAAGTACTGAGGGAGCACTGTCTGAAGCACTGAGGGAGGACTTTGTGAGGTATTGAGGGACCACTTTCTGAGGTACTGAGTGAACACTGTCTGAGGTATTGATGGGGCAATTTCTGAGGTAGTGAGGAAGCACTTTCTGAGGTATTGAGAGAGCATTATCTGAGGTATAGAGGGAGCACTTTCTGAGGAACTAATGGAGCATTCTTGAGGTATGAGGGAGCAGTATCTGAGGTATTGAGGAAGTATTTTCTGAGCTATTGAGGGAGAACTATCTGAGGTACTGAGGGAGCACTTTCTGATGTATTGTGGGAGCTCTTTCTGATGTACTGAGGGAGCAGTATCTGAGGTACTTAGGTAGCATTATCTGAGGTATAGTGGAAGAATGTTATGAAATATTGAGAGAGCACTTTGAGGTACAGAGGAAGCACTATCTGAGGTATTGAGGGAGAACTATCTGAGGTATTGAGGGAGCACTTTCCGATGTATTGTGGGAGTTCTTTCTGATCCACTGAGGGAGCTCTTTCTGATCTACTGAGGGAGCACATTCTGAGGTACTGAGGGAGCACTTTGTGAGGTACTGAGTGAACACTGTCTGAGGTATTGATGGGGCAATTTCTGAGGTAGTGAGGAAGCACTTTCTGAGGTAGTGAGAGAGTGCTTTCTGAGGTTATTAGGGGAGCACTGTCTGAGGTTATTGAGGGAGCACTATCTGAGGTATAGAGGTAGCACTTTCTGAGGAACTAAGGGAGCATTCTTGAGGTATTGAGGGAGCAGTATCTGCGGTATACAGGGAGCACTTTCTGAAGTACTGAGGGAGCACTATCTGAAGTACTGAGGGAGCACTATCTGAAGTACTGAGGGAGAACTATTTGAGGTATTGAGGGACCACTTTCTCAGGTATTCAGGGAGCAGTTTCTCAGGTATTCAGACAGCACTTTCTGAGGTACTGAGGGAGCACTTTGTGAGGTACTGAGGGAGCTTTGTCTGAGGTATTGATGGGGCAATTTCTGAGGTAGTGAGGAAGCACTTTCTGAGGTAGTGAGAGAGTGCTTTCTGAGGTTATTAGGGGAGGACTGTCTGAGGTTATTGAGGGAGCACTATCTGAGGTATAGAGGTAGCACTTTCTGAGGAACTGAGGTACTCTATTGTGGGTGCTCTTTCTGATGTACTGAGGGAGCACTATCTGCGGAATTGAGGGAGCATCATCTGAGGAACTGAGGCAGCATTTTGAGGTATTGAGGGAGCAGTACCTGATGTACTGAGGGAGCACTATCTGAGGAAATGAGGCAGCATTTTTGAGTATTGAGGGATCACTATCTGAGGAATTGAGGGAACATTTTCTGAGGTATTGAGGGATCACTATCTGAGGTATTGACGGAGCAATATCTGAGGTATTGAAGGAATACTTTGAGGTACTGAGGGAGCACTTTCTGACGTATTGAGGGAGCACTATCTGAGGTATTGAGGAGCACTTTCTGATGTATTGTGGGAGCTCTTTCTGAAGTACTGAGAAAGCACGATCTGAGGAATTCAGGGCGCATTATCTGAGGCATAGTGGGAGAACTGAGGAAGAACGTTCTGAGGTATTGAGGGAGCACTTTCAGACGTACTGTGGGAGCACATTCTGAGGTACTGTGGGAGCACTTTGTGAGGTACTGAGGGAGCAGTGTCTGAGGTATTGAGGGGCACTTTCTGAGGTAATGAGGGAGAAGTGTTTGAGGTATCGAGGTAGAACTCAATGAGGTATTGAGGGAGTACGGTCTGTGGTACTGAGGGAACACTTTCTGAGGTACTGAGGGAACACTTTCGGAGGTACTGAGGGAACACTTTCTGAGGTACTGAGGGAACACTTTCGGAGGTACTGAGGGATCACTTTCTGAGGTACTGAGGATCACTTTCTGAGGTATTGAGGGTAGCACTTCCTGATGTATTGTGGGTGCTCTTTCTGATGTACTGAGGGAGCACTATCTGCGGAATTGAGGGAGCATCATCTGAGGTTTAGTGGGAGAACTATCTGAAATATTGAGGGAGCAATTTCTGAGGCATTGAGGGATCACTTTCTGATGTACTGAGGGATCACTTTCTGAGGTATTGAGGGAGCTCTTTCTGAGGTATTAAGGGAGTACTATCTGAGGAATTGAGGGAGCACTTCTGAGGAACTGAGGCAGCATTTTCTGAGGTATTGAGAGAGCATCTTCTGAGGTATTCAGGGAGCACGTTCTGAGGTATTAAGGGAGCACTATCTGAGGAATGGAGGGAGCATTATCTGAGGAATGGAGGGGGGAATTTCTGAGGTATTGAGGGAGCACTTTCTGAGGTATTGAGTGAGAACTATCTGAGGTATTGAGGGAGCACTATCTGATGTATTGTGGGAGCTCTTTCTGATGTACTGAGGGAGCACTATCTGAGGAATTGAGGGAGCATCATCTGAGGTTAGTGGGAGAACTATCTGAAATATTGAGTGAGCACTTTCTGAGGTATTGAGGGTGAACTATCTGAGATATTGAGGGTGCATTTCATGAGGTACTGAGGGAGCACTTTCTGAGGTGCTGACGGAGCACTGTCTGAGGTACTGAGGCAGAACTATCTAAGGTACAGAGGAAGGGAGAACTATCTGAGGAATGGAGGAAGCACTTTCTGAGGTGCTGATGGGGCAATTTCTCATGTATTGAGGGAGTAAGATCTGTGGTACTGAGGGAGCACATTCTGAGATATTGAGGGTGAACTCTGAGTTATTGTGGGAACACTTTCTGATGTACTGAGGGATCACTTTCTGATGTACTGAGGGAACACTTTCTGAGGTTATTGAGGGAACACTTTCTGAGGAACTGAGGCAGCATTTTCTGAGGTATTGAGAGAGCATCTTCTGAGGTATTCAGGGAGCACGTTCTGAGGTATTGAGGGAGCACTTTCAGACGTACTGATGGAGCACTATCTGAGGTATTGAGGGAGCACTATCTGAGGTACTGTGGGAGTACTTTCTGATGTACTGAGGGAACACTTTCTGAGGTCCTGAGGGATCACTTTCTGAGGTCCTGAGGGATCACTTTCTGAGGTACTGAGGGATCACTTTCTGAGGTATTGAGGGAGCTCTTTCTGAGTATTGAGGGAGCACTATCTGAGGAATTGAGGGAGCACTTTCTGAGCAACTGAGGCAGCATTTTCTGAGGTATTGAGAGGGCATCTTCTGAGGTATTCAGGGAGCACGTTCTGAGGTACTGATGGAACACTATCTGAGGTATTGAGGGAGCAATTTCTGAGGTATTGAGGGAGCAATTTCTGAGGTATTCAGTGAGAAATATCTGAGGTATATAGGGTAGCACTTCATGATGTATTGTGGGAGCTCCTTCTGATGTACTGAGGGAGCACTACCTGAGGTATTGAGGGAGCACATTCTGAGGTATTGAGGGAGAACTATCTGAGATATTGAGGGAGCAATTTCTGAGGTATTGCGGGATCACTTTCTGAAGGATTGAGGGAGCACTTTCTGATGTACGGAGGGAGCACTTTCTGAGGTGCTGACGGAGCACTGTCTGAGGTACTGAGGCAGAACTATCTGAGGTACTGAGGGAGAACTATCTGAGGAATTGAGGGAGCACTTTCTGAGGTGCTGATGGGGCAATTTCTGAGGTACTGAGGGAGCACTTTCTGAGGTATTGTGGGAGCACTTTCTGAGGTACTGAGGGAGAACTATCTGAGGTATTGAGGGAGAACTATCTGACGTACTGAGGGAGAAACATCTGAAGTACTGAGGGAGCACTTTGAGGAATTGAGGGAGCAATTTCTCAGGTATTCAGGGAACATTTTCTGAGGTATTGTGGGAGCACATTCTGAGGTACGGAGGGAGCACTTTGTGAGGTTCTGAGTGAGCACTGTCTGAGGTATTGATGGGGCAATTTCTGAGGTATTGAGGGAGCACTTTCTGAGGAACTGAGGGAGCATTTTTGAGGTATTGAGGGAGCACGATCTGAGGTATTGAGGGAGCACGATCTGAGGTATTGAGGGAGCACTTTCTGATGTACTGTGGTAGCACTTTCTGAGGTATTGAGTGAGCACGTTGAGGTGCTGAGGGAGCTCTATCTGAGGTACTGACAAAGATCTATCTGAGGAATTGAGGGAGCACTTTCTGAGGTACTGAGGGAGGACTTTCTCAGGTATTCAGGGAGCATTTTCTGATGTACTGTGGGAGCTCTTTCTGATGTGCTGCGGGAGCAGATTCTGCGATACGGAGAGGGCACTTTGTGAGGTACTCAGAGAGCACTGTCTGAGGTATTGATGGAGCACTTTCTGAGGTCGTGAGGAAGCACCTTTTTGAGGTAGTGAGTAAGCGCTTTCTGAGGTAATTGGGGAAGCACTTTCTGAGTTATTGAGGGAGCACTTTCTGAGGTTATTGAGTGAGCACTATCTGAGGTACTGAGGAAGCACTATCTGAGGTATTGTGGGAGGTCTTTCTGATGTACTGAGGGAGCATTATCTGAGCTAAAGTGGGAGAACTTTCTGAAATAATGAGGGAGCAAATTCTGAGTTATTGAGGGAGCACTATCTGAGGTACTGAGGAAGCACTTTTTGAGGTAGTGAGAGAGCGCTTTCTATGGTAATTGGGGGAAGCACTTTCTGAGTTATTGAGGGATCACTTTCTGAGGCATTGAGAGTGAACTATCTGAGATATTGGGGAGCACTTTCTGAGGTACTGAGGGAGCACTTTAGAGGTATTGAGGGAGCATTATCTGAGGTATTGAGGAGAACTATCTGAGGTATTGAGGGAGCACTATCTGAGGAACTGAGGGAGCACTATCTGTGATATTGAGGGAGCATTTTCTGATGTATTGTGGGAGCACTTTCTGATGTATTGAGGGAGCAGTATCTGAGGTACTGAGGGAGCATTATCTGAGGTATAGTGGGAGAACGTTATGGAATATTGAGTAAGCACTATCTGAGGTATTGAGGGAGCACTATGAGGTACTGAGGGAGCACTTTCTGATGTATTGTGGAAGCTCTTTCTGATGTACTGAGGGAGATCTATATGAGGTATTGAGGGAGAACTATCTGAGATATTGAGTGAGCACTTTGAGGTATTGAGGGGGAACTATCTGATGTATTGTGGGAGGTCTTTCTGATGCACTGAGGGAGCACTTTCTGATGAATTGAGGGAGCACTGTCTGAGGTCTGAGGGAGAACTATCTGAGGAATTGAGGGAGCACTCTTTGAGGTATTGAGGGAGAACAATCTGAGGTACTGAGGGAGCACTGTCTGGTGTATTGAGGGTGAACTACCTGAGGTACTGAGGGAGAGACATCTGAGATATTGAGGGACCACTTTCTGAGTTACCGAGGGAACACTTTCGGAGGCATTGAGAGAAAACTTTCTGAGGTAATGAGGGACCACTTTCTGAGGTACTGAGGGAGATCCATCTGAGGCATTGAGGGAGCACTTTGTGAGGAACTCAGGGAGCACTTTCTCAGGTATTGAGAGAGCGCTTTCTGAGGTACTGAGGGAGCACTGTCTGAGGTATAGAGGAGCACTTTCTGAGGAACTGAGGCAGCATTTTTGAGGTATTGTGGTAGCTCTTTCTGATGTACTGAGAAAGCACGATCTGAGGATTTCAGGGCGCATTATCTGAGGCATAGTGGGAGAACTTTCTGAAATATTGAGGGAGCAATTTCTGAGGTACTGAGTGAGCACTATCTGAGGTATTGAGGAATCACTTTCTGAGGTATTGAGGGAGAACTATCTGAGGAATTGAGGTCGCATTATCTGATGTATAGTGGGAGAACTATTTGAAATACTGAGGGAGCACTTTCTGAGGTATTGTGGTGGCACTTTCTGAGGTATTCAAGGAGCACTTTCTGAGGTACTGAGGGAGCACTTTCTGAAGTATTGTGGGAGTACTATCTGAGGAATTCAGGGAGCATTTTCTGAGATATTGAGCGAGCAATTTCTGAGGTATTGAGGGATCACTTTCTGAGGTATTGAGGTGGCATTATCTCATGTGTTAAGATAGCACTTTTTGAGGTACTGAGGGGTCACTTTCTGATGTACTAAGGGAGCAATTTCAGATGTACTGAGGAATTGAGGTAGCACTTTCTGAGGAACTAAGGGAGCATTCTTGAGGTATTGAGGGAGAAGTATCTGAGGAATTGAGGCAGCATTTTCTGAGGTATTGAGGGAGCATTTCTGAGGTATGAGGGAGAACTATCTGATGTATTGTGGGAGCACTTTCTGATGTACTGAGGGAGCAGTATCTGAGGCATAGTGAAAGAACATTATGAAATATTGAGGGAGCAATTTCTGAGGTATTGAGGGAGCACTTTCTGAGGTATTGAGGGAGCACTTCCGATGTATTGTGGGAGCTCTTTCTGCTGTACTGAGGGAGCACGATCTGAGGAATTGAGGGAGCATTATCTGAGGTATAGTGGGAGAACTATCGCAAATATTGAGGGATCACTTTCTGAGGTATTGAGGATCACTTTCTGAGGTATTGAGGGAGCACTTTCTGAGGTACTGAGGGAGAACTATCTGAGGTACTAAGGGATCACACTGTGAGGTACTGGGGGAGAAATATTTGAGGTGTTGAGGGAGAATTACGTGAGGTACTGAGGGCGTGCCATCTGAGGTATTGAGGGAGTACTGTCTGAGGTGCTGAGAGAGCACTTTCTGAGGTACTGAGGGAGCACCTTATGAGGTATTAAGATAGCACTTTTTGAGGTACTGAGGGGTCACTTTCCGATGTACTGAGGAATTGAGGAAGCACTTTCTGAGGTATTGAGAGAGCATTATCTGAGGTATAGAGGGAGCACTTTCTGAGGAACTAATGGAGCATTCTTGAGGTATTGAGGGAGCAGTATCTGAGGTATTGAGGCAGTATTTTCTGAGCTATTGAGGGAGAACTATCTGAGGTACTGAGGGAGCACTTTCTGATGTATTGTGGGAGCTCTTTCTGATGGACTGAGGGAGCAGTATCTGAGGTACTTAGGTAGCATTATCTGAGGTATAGTGGAAGAATGTTATGAAATATTGAGAGAGCACTTTGAGGTACAGAGGAAGCACTATCTGAGATATTGAGGGAGAACTATCTGAGATATTGAGGGGGAACTATCTGAGGTATTGAGTGAGCACTATCTGAGGTATTGAGGGAGCACTTTCCGATGTATTGTGGGAGTTCATTCTGAACCACTGAGAGAGCACTTTCTGATCTACTGAGGGAGCACATTCTGAGGTACTGGGGAGCACATTATGAGGTGCTGAGGGAACACTGTCTGAGGTACTGAGGGAGAACTATCTGAGGAATTGAGGAGCACTCTTTGAGATATTGTGGGGGAACCATCTGAGGTACTGAGCGAGAACTATCTGAGGTACTAAGGGAGGACTTTGGGAGGTACTGAGGGAGAACTATTTGAGGTATTGAGGGAGAACTATCTGAGGTACTGAGGGAGATCCATCTGAGGCATTGAGGGAGCACTTTTGTGAGGAACTGAGGGAGCACTTGCTTCGGTATTCAGGGAGCATTATCTGATCCACTGAGGGAGCTCTTTCTGATGTACTGAGGGAGCACATTCTGAGGTACGGAGGGAGCACTTTGTGAGGTACTGAGTGAACACTGTCTGAGGTATTGATGGGGCAATTTCTGAGGTAGTGAGGAGCACTTTCTGAGGTAGTGAGAGAGCGCTTTCTGAGGTTATAGGGGAGCACTGTCTGAGGTTATTGAGGGAGCACTATCTGAGGTATAGAGGTAGCACTTTCTGAGGAACTAAGGGAGCATTCTTGAGGTATTGAGGGAGCAGTATCTGCGGTATACAGGGAGCACTTTCTGAAGTACTGAGGGAGCACTGTCTGAGTACTGAGGGAGCACTGTCTGAAGTACTGATGGAGCACCGTCTGAAGTACTGAGGGAGCACTGTCTGAAGTACTGAGGGAGCACCGTCTGAAGTATTGAGGGAGCACTGTCTGAAGTACTGAGGGAGCACTGTCTGAAGTACTGAGGGAGGACTTTGTGAGGTATTGAGGGACCACTTTCTGAGGTACTGAGTGAACACTGCCTGAGGTATTGATGGGGCAATTTCTGAGGTAGTGAGGAAGCACTTTCTGAGGTATTGAGAGAGCATTATCTGAGGTATAGAGGGAGCACTTTCTGAGGAACTAATGGAGCATTCTTGAGGTATTGAGGGAGCAGTATCTGAGGTATTGAGGAAGTATTTTCTGAGCTATTGAGGGAGAACTATCTGAGGTACTGAGGGAGCACTTTCTGATGTATTGTGGGAGCTCTTTCTGATGTACTGAGGGAGCAGTATCTGAGGTACTTAGGTAGCATTATCTGAGGTATAGTGGAAGAATGTTATGAAATATTGAGAGAGCACTTTGAGGTACAGAGGAAGCACTATCTGAGGTATTGAGGGAGAACTATCTGAGGTATTGAGGGAGCACTTTCCGATGTATTGTGGGAGTTCTTTCTGATCCACTGAGGGAGCTCTTTCTGATCTACTGAGGGAGCACATTCTGAGGTACTGAGGGATCACTTTGTGAGGTACTGAGTGAACACTGTCTGAGGTATTGATGGGGCAATTTCTGAGGTAGTGAGGAAGCACTTTCTGAGGTAGTGAGAGAGTGCTTTCTGAGGTTATTAGGGGAGCACTGTCTGAGGTTATTGAGGGAGCACTATCTGAGGTATAGAGGTAGCACTTTCTGAGGAACTAAGGGAGCATTCTTGAGGTATTGAGGGAGCAGTATCTGCGGTATACAGGGAGCACTTTCTGAAGTACTGAGGGAGCACTATCTGAAGTACTGAGGGAGCACTATCTGAAGTACTGAGGGAGAACTATTTGAGGTATTGAGGGACCACTTTCTCAGGTATTCAGGGAGCAGTTTCTCAGGTATTCAGAGAGCACTTTCTGAGGTACTGAGGGAGCACTTTGTGAGGTACTGAGGGAGCTTTGTCTGAGGTATTGATGGGGCAATTTCTGAGGTAGTGAGGAAGCACTTTCTGAGGTAGTGAGAGAGTGCTTTCTGAGGTTATTAGGGGAGCACTGTCTGAGGTTATTGAGGGAGCACTATCTGAGGTATAGAGGTAGCACTTTCTGAGGAACTGAGGTACTCTATTGTGGGTGCTCTTTCTGATGTACTGAGGGAGCACTATCTGCGGAATTGAGGGAGCATCATCTGAGGAACTGAGGCAGCATTCTTGAGGTATTGAGGGAGCAGTACCTGATGTACTGAGGGAGCACTATCTGAGGAAATGAGGCAGCATTTTTGAGTATTGAGGGATCACTATCTGAGGAATTGAGGGAACATTTTCTGAGGTATTGAGGGATCACTATCTGAGGTATTGACGGAGCAATATCTGAGGTATTGAGGGAATACTTTGAGGTACTGAGGGAGCACTTTCTGACGTATTGAGGGAGCACTATCTGAGGTATTGAGGGAGCACTTTCTGATGTATTGTGGGAGCTCTTTCTGATGTACTGAGAAAGCACGATCTGAGGAAGTCAGGGCGCATTATCTGAGGCATAGTGGGAGAACTGAGGAAGAACTTTCTGAGGTATTGAGGGAGCACTTTCAGACGTACTGTGGGAGCACTATCTGAGGTACTGTGGGAGCACTATCTGAGGTACTGAGGGAGCACTTTGTGAGGTACTGAGGGAGCAGTGTCTGAGGTATTGAGGGGCACTTTCTGAGGTAATGAGGGAGAAGTGTTTGAGGTATCGAGGTAGAACTCAATGAGGTATTGAGGGAGTACGGTCTGTGGTACTGAGGGAACACTTTCTGAGGTACTGAGGGAACACTTTCGGAGGTACTGAGGGAACACTTTCTGAGGTACTGAGGGAACACTTTCTGAGGTACTGAGGGATCACTTTCTGAGGTACTGAAGGATCACTATCTGAGGTATTGAGGGTAGCACTTCCTGATGTATTGTGGGTGCTCTTTCTGATGTACTGAGGGAGCACTATCTGCGGAATTGAGGGAGCATCATCTGAGGTTTAGTGGGAGAACTATCTGAAATATTGAGGGAGCAATTTCTGAGGCATTGAGGGATCACTTTCTGATGTACTGAGGGATCACTTTCTGAGGTATTGAGGGAGCTCTTTCTGAGGTATTAAGGGAGTACTATCTGAGGAATTGAGGGAGCACTTTCTGAGGAACTGAGGCAGCATTTTCTGAGGTATTGAGAGAGCATCTTCTGAGGTATTCAGGGAGCACGTTCTGAGGTATTAAGGGAGCACTATCTGAGGAATGGAGGGAGCATTATCTGAGGAATGGAGGAGCACTTTCTGAGGTATTGAGTGAGAACTATCTGAGGTATTGAGGGAGCACTATCTGATGTATTGTGGGAGCTCTTTCTGATGTACTGAGGGAGCACTATCTGAGGATTGAGGGAGCATCATCTGAGGTTTAGTGGGAGAACTATCTGAAATATTGAGTGAGCACTTTCTGAGGTATTGAGGGTGAACTATCTGAGATATTGAGGGTGCATTTCCTGAGGTACTGAGGGAGCACTTTCTGAGGTGCTGACGGAGCACTGTCTGAGGTACTGAGGCAGAACTATCTAAGGTACAGAGGAAGGGAGAACTATCTGAGGAATTGAGGGAGCACTTTCTGAGGTGCTGATGGGGCAATTTCTCATGTATTGAGGGAGTACGATCTGTGGTACTGAGGGAGCACATTCTGAGATATTGAGGGTGAACTCTGAGTTATTGTGGGAACACTTTCTGATGTACTGAGGGATCACTTTCTGATGTACTGAGGAAACACTTTCTGAGGTATTGAGGGAACACTTTCTGAGGTCCTGAGGGATCACTTTCTGAGGTATTGAGGGAGCACTTTCTGAGTTATTGAGGGAGCTCTTTCTGAGGTATTGAGGGAGCACTTTCAGACGTACTGATGGAGCACTATCTGAGGTATTGAGGGAGCACTATCTGAGGTACTGTGGGAGTACTTTCTGATGTACTGAGGAACACTTTCTGAGGTCCTGAGGGATCACTTTCTGAGGTCCTGAGGGATCACTTTCTGAGGTACTGAGGGATCACTTTCTGAGTTATTGAGGGAGCTCTTTCTGAGGTATTGAGGGAGCACTATCTGAGGAATTGAGGGAGCACTTTCTGAGCAACTGAGGCAGCATTTTCTGAGGTATTGAGAGGGCATCTTCTGAGGTATTCAGGGAGCACGTTCTGAGGTACTGATGTAACACTATCTGAGGTATTGAGGGAGCAATTTCTGAGGTATTGAGGGAGCAATTTCTGAGGTATTGATTGAGAAATATCTGAGGTATATAGGGTAGCACTTCATGATGTATTGTGGGAGCTCCTTCTGATGTACTGAGGGAGCACTACCTGAGGTATTGAGCGAGCACATTCTGAGGTATTGAGGGAGAACTATCTGAGATATTGAGGGAGCAATTTCTGAGGTATTGCGGGATCACTTTCTGAAGGATTGAGGGAGCACTTTCTGATGTACTGAGGGAGCACTTTCTGAGGTGCTGACGGAGCACTGTCTGAGGTACTGAGGCAGAACTATCTGAGGTACTGAGGGAGAACTATCTGAGGAATTGAGGGAGCACTTTCTGAGGTATTGTGGAGCACTTTCTGAGGTACTGAGGGAGAACTATCTGAGGTATTGAGGGAGAACTATCAGACGTACTGAGGGAGAAACATCTGAAGTACTGAGGGAGCACTTTGAGGAATTGAGGGAGCAATTTCTCAGGTATTCAGGGAACATTTTCTGAGGTATTGTGGGAGCACATTCTGAGGTACGGAGGGAGCACTTTGTGAGGTTCTGAGTGAGCACTGTCTGAGGTATTGATGGGCAATTTCTGAGGTATTGAGGGAGCACTTTCTGAGGAACTGAGGGAGCATTTTTGAGGTATTGAGGGAGCACGATCTGAGGTATTGAGGGAGCACGATCTGAGGTATTGAGGGAGCACTTTCTGATGTACTGTGGTAGCACTTTCTGAGGTATTGAGTGAGCACTTTGAGGTGCTGAGGGAGCTCTATCTGAGGTACTGACAAAGATCTATCTGAGGAATTGAGGGAGCACTTTCTGAGGTACTGAGGGAGGACTTTCTCAGGTATGCAGGGAGCATTTTCTGAGGTACTGTGGGAGCTCTTTCTGATGTGCTGCGGGAGCAGATTCTGAGATACGGAGAGGGCACTTTGTGAGGTACTGAGTGAGCACTGTCTGAGGTATTGATGGAGCACTTTCTGAGGTAGTGAGGAAGCACCTTTTTGAGGTAGTGAGTAAGCGCTTTCTGAGGTAATTGGGGAAGCACTTTCTGAGTTATTGAGGGATCACTTTCTGAGGTATTGAGTGAGCACTATCTGAGGTACTGAGGGAGCACTATCTGAGGTATTGTAGGAGGTTTTTCTGATGTACTGAGGGAGCATTATCTGAGCTAAAGTGGGAGAACTTTCTGAAATATTGAGGGAGCAAATTCTGAGTTATTGAGGGAGCACTATCTGAGGTACTGAGGAAGCACTTTTTGAGGTAGTGAGAGAGCGCTTTCTATGGTAATTGGGGGAAGCACTTTCTGAGTTATTGAGGGATCACTTTCTGAGGCATTGAGAGTGAACTATCTGAGATATTGTGGGAGCACTTTCTGAGGTCCTGAGGGAGCACTTTAGAGGTATTGAGGGAGCATTAACTGATGTATTGAGGGAGCACTCTCTGAGGTATTGAGGGAGCACTCTCTGAGGTACTGAGGGAACACTATCTGAGGTACTGAGGGATCACTATCTGAGGTATTGAGGGAGCATTTTCTGAAGTATTGAGGGAGAACTATCTGAGGTACTGAGGGAGCACTATCTGAGGAATTGAGGAAGCATTATCTGTGATATTGAGGGAGCATTTTCTGATGTATTGTGGGAGCACTTTCTGATGTATTGAGGGAGCAGTATCTGAGGTACTGAGGGAGCATTATCTGAGGTATAGTGGGAGAACGTTATGGAATATTGAGTAAGCACTATCTGAGGTATTGAGGGAGCACTATGAGGTACTGAGGGAGCACTTTCTGATGTATTGTGGTAGCTCTTTCTGATGTACTGAGGGAGATCTATATGAGGTATTGAGGGAGAACTATCTGAGATATTGAGTGAGCACTTTGAGGTATTGAGGGGGAACTATCTGATGTATTGTGGGAGTCTTTCTGATGCACTGAGGGAGCACTTTCTGATGAATTGAGGGAGCACTGTCTGAGGTCCTGAGGGAGAACTATCTGAGGAATTGAGGGAGCACTCTTTGAGGTATTGAGGGGAACCATCTGAGGTACTGAGGGAGCACTGTCTGGTGTATTGAGGGAGCACTTTCTGAGGTACTGAGGGAGCACATTATGAGATGCTGAGGGAGCACTGTCTGAGGTACTAAGGGAGGACTTTGTGAGGTACTGAGGGAGAAGTTTTGAGGTATTGAGGGTGAACTACCTGAGGTACTGAGGGAGAGACATCTGAGGTATTGAGGGACCACTTTCTGAGTTACCGAGGGAACACTTTCGGAGGCATTGAGAGAAAACTTTCTGAGGTAATGAGGGACCACTTTCTGAGGTACTGAGGGAGATCCATCTGAGGCATTCAGGGAGCACTTTGTGAGGAACTCAGGGAGCACTTTCTCAGGTATTGAGAGAGCGCTTTCTGAGGTACTGAGGGAGCACTGTCTGAGGTATAGAGGGAGCACTTTGTGAGGTAGTGAGGAAGCATTTTCTGAGGTACTGAGAGAGCGCCATCTGAGGTATAGAGGGAGCACTTTCTGAGGAACTGAGGCAGCATTTTTGAGGTATTGACGGAGCACTATCTGAGGTTTTGTGGAGCTCTTTCTGATGTACTGAGAAAGCACGATCTGAGGAATTCAGGGCGCATTATCTGAGGCATAGTGGGAGAACTTTCTGAAATATTGAGGGAGCAATTTCTGAGGTACTGAGTGAGCACTATCTGAGGTATTGAGGAATCACTTTCTGAGGTATTGAGGGAGAACTATCTGAGGAATTGAGGTAGCATTATCTGATGTATAGTGGGAGAACTATTTGAAATACTGAGGGAGCACTTTCTGAGGTATTGAGGGAGAAATATCTGAGGTATTGAGGAATCACTTTCTGAGGTATTGAGGGAGCACTTTCTGATGTACTGAGGCAGCACTCTGAGGTACTCAGGAAGCAATTTATGAGGTGCTGAGGAAGCACTTTCTGAGGTATTGTGGTGGCACTTTCTGAGGTATTCAAGGAGCACTTTCTGAGGTACTGAGGAGCACTTTCTGAAGTATTGTGGGAGTACTATCTGAGGAATTCAGGGAGCATTATCTGAGATATTGAGCGAGCATTTTCTGAGGTATTGAGGATCACTTTCTGAGGTATTGAGGTGGCACTATCTGATGTGTTAAGATAGCACTTTTTGAGGTACTGAGGGGTCACTTTCTGATGTACTGAGGGATCAATTTCAGATGTAATGAGGAATTGAGGTAGCACTTTCTGAGGAACTAAGGGAGCATTCTTGAGGTATTGAGGGAGCATTATCTGAGGTATTGAGGCAGCATTTTCTGAGGTATTGAGGGAGCACTTTCTGAGGTATTGAGGGAGAACTATCTGATGTATTGTGGGAGCTCTTTCTGATGTACTGAGGGAGCAGTATCTGAGGTACTGAGGTAGCATTATCTGAGGCATAGTGGAAGAACATTATGAAATATTGAGGGAGCAATTTCTGAGGTATTGAGGGAGCACTTTCTGAGGTAGTGAGGGAGAACTATCTGAGGTATTGAGGGAGCACTTTCCGATGTATTGTGGGAGCTCTTTCTGCTGTACTGAGGGAGCACGATCTGAGGAATTGAGGAAGCATTATCTGAGGTATAGTGGGAGAACTATCGCAAATATTGAGGGAGCACTTTTTGAGGTACTGAGGGATCACTTTCTGAGTTATTGAGGGATCACTTTCTGAGGTATTGAGGGAGCACTTTCTGAGGTACTGAGGGAGAACTATCTGAGGTACTAAGGGATCACACTGTGAGGTACTGGGGGAGAAATATTTGAGGTGTTGAGGGAGAATTACGTGAGGTACTGAGGGCGTGCCATCTGATGTATTGAGGGAGTACTGTCTGAGGTGCAGAGAGAGCACTTTCTGAGGTATTGAGGGAGTACTGTCTGAGGTATTAAGATAGCACTTTTTGAGGTACTGAGGGGTCACTTTCCGATGTACTGAGGAATTGAGGAAGCACTTTCTGAGGTATTGAGAGAGCATTATCTGAGGTATAGAGGGAGCACTTTCTGAGGAACTAATGGAGCATTCTTGAGGTATGAGGGAGCAGTATCTGAAGTATTGAGGCAGAATTTTCTGTGCTATTGAGGGAGAACTATCTGAGGTACTGAGGGAGCACTTTCTGATGTATTGTGGGAGCTCTTTCTGATGTACTGAGGGAGCAGTATCTGAGGTACTTAGGTAGCATTATCTGAGGTATAGTGGAAGAATGTTATGAAATATTGAGAGAGCACTTTGAGGTACAGAGGAAGCACTATCTGAGATATTGAGGGAGAACTATCTGAGATATTGAGGGGGAACTATCTGAGGTATTGAGTGAGAACTATCTGAGGTATTGAGGGAGCACTTTCCGATGTATTGTGGAGTTCATTCTGAACCACTGAGAGAGCACTTTCTGATCTACTGAGGGAGCACATTCTGAGGTACTGGGGGAGCACATTATGATGTGCTGAGGGAACACTGTCTGAGGTACTGAGGGAGAACTATCTGAGGAATTGAGGAGCACTCTTTGAGATATTGAGGGGGAACCATCTGAGGTACTGAGCGAGAACTATCTGAGGTACTAAGGGAGGACTTTGGGAGATACTGAGGGAGAACTATTTGAGGTATTGAGGGCGAACTATCTGAGGTACTGAGGGAGATCCATCTGAGGCATTGAGGGAGCACTTTGTGAGGAACTGAGGGAGCACTTGCTCGGTATTCAGGGAGCATTATCTGAGGAACTGTGGGAGCTCTTTCTGATGTACTGAGGGAGCACATTCTGAGGTATGGAGGGAGCACTTTGTGAGGTAGTGAGACAGCGCTTTCTGAGGTTATTGAGGGAGCAATTTCTGAGGTAGTGAGGGAGCACTATCTGAGGTATAGAGGTAGCACTTTCTGAGGTTATTAGGGAGCACTGTCTGAGGTATTGAGGAGCAGTATCTGAGGTATACAGGGAGCACTTTCTGAAGTACTGAGGGAGCACTTTCTGAAGTACTGAGGGAGCACTGTCTGATGTACTGAGGGAGCACTGTCTGAAGTACTGAGGGAGCACCGTCTGAAGTACTGAGGGAGCACTATCTGAAGTACTGAGGGAGCACTGTCTGAAGTACTGAGGGAGCACTGTCTGAAGTACTGAGGTAGCACCGTCTGAAGTACTGAGGGAGCACCGTCTGAAGTACTGAGGGAGCACCATCTGAAGTACTGAGGGAGCACTGTCTGAAGTACTGAGGGAGGACTTTGTGAGGTATTGAGGGACCACTTTCTGAGGTACTGAGTGAACACTGTCTGAGGTATTGATGCGGCAATTTCTGAGGTAGTGAGGAAGCACTTCTGAGGTACTGAGAGAGCATTATCTGAGGTATAGAGGGAGCACTTTCTGAGTAACTAATGGAGCATTCTTGAGGTATTGAGGCAGCAGTATCTGAGGTATTGAGGAAGTATTTTCTGAGCTATTGAGGGAGAACTTTCTGAGGTACTGAGGGAGTACTTTCTGATGTATTGTGGGAGCTCTTTCTGATGTACTGAGGGAGCAGTATCTGAGGTACTTAGGTAGCATAATCTGAGGTATAGTGGAAGAATGTTATGAAATATTGAGAGAGCACTTTGAGTTACAGAGGAAGCACTATCTGAGGTATTGAGGGAGAACTATCTGAGGTATTGAGGGAGCACTTTCCGATGTATTGTGGGAGTTCTTTCTGATCCACTGAGGGAGCTCTTTCTGATCTACTGAGGGAGCACATTCTGAGGTACGGAGGGAGCACTTTGTGAGGTACTGAGTGAACACTGTCTGAGGTATTGATGGGGCAATTTCTGAGGTAGTGAGGAAGCACTTTCTGAGGTAGTGAGAGAGTGCTTTCTGAGGTTTTTAGGGGAGCACTGTCTGAGGTTATTGAGGGAGCACTATCTGAGGTATAGAGGTAGCACTTTCTGAGGAACTAAGGGAGCATTCTTGAGGTATTGAGGGAGCAGTATCTGCGGTATACGGGAGCACTTTCTGAAGTACTGAGGGAGCACTATCTGAAGTACTGAGGGAGCACTGTCTGAAGTACTGTGGGAGCACTGTCTGAAGTACTGAGGGAGCACTTTCTGAGATATTGAGGGAGCCTTTCTGAGGTACTGTGGGAGCTCTTTCTGATGTACTGAGGGAGCACTGTCTGAGGTATTGATGGGGCAATTTCTGAGGTAGTGAGGAAGCACTTTCTGAGGTAGTGAGGAAGCACTTTCTGAGGTAGTGAGAGAGTGCTTTCTGAGGTTATTGAGGGAGCACTGTCTGAGGTATTGAGGGAGCAATTTCTGAGGAACTGAGGCAGCATTCTTGAGGTACTGAGGGAGCACTCTCTGGGGTACTGAGGGAGCACTTTCTGGGGTACTGAGGGAGTACTTTCTGGGGTACTGCGGGAGCACTATCTGAGGTACTGAGGGAGCACTTTCTGGGGTACTGAGGGAGCACTATCTGAGGTACTGCGGGAGCACTATCTGAGGTACTGAGGGAGCACTTACTGAGGTACTGAGGGAGCACTATCTGAGGTACTGAGGGAGCACTTTCTGGGGTACTGAGGGAGCACTATCTGAGGTACTGCGGGAGCACTTTCTGAGGTACTGCGGGAGCACTTTCTGAGGTATTGAGGGAGCACTTCTGAGGAATTGAGGGAGCATTATCTGAGGTATTGAGGAAGCATTATCTGAGGTATTGTGGGAGCATTTTCTGAGGTATTGAGGGAGCACCTTCTGAGGTATTGAGGGAGCACTTTCTGAGTATTGAGGGAGCATTTTCTGAGGTACTGAGGAGCATTTTCTGAGGTACTGTGGGAACTCTTTCTGAGGTATGGAGGGAGCAATTTATGAAGTACTGAGGAAGCACTATCTGAGTTATTGAGGGAGGACTGTCTGAGGTATTGAGGGAGCACTTTCTGAGGAACTGAGGGAGCACTTTGAGGTATTGATGGAGCACTATCTGATGTACTGTGGGAGCACTTTCTGAGTACTGAGGGAGCACATTCTGATGTATTGAGGGAGCACTTTCTGAGGTACTGAGCGAACACTTTCTGAGGTACTGAGGGAGCACTGTCTGAGGTATTGAGGAGCACTCTCTGAGGTATTGAGGGAGCACTTTCTGAGGTACTGAGCGAGAACTATCTGAGGTACTAAGGGAGGACTTTGGGAGATACTGAGGGAGAACTATTGAGGTATTGAGGGAGATCTACCCGAAGTACTGAGGGAGAGCCATCTGAGGTGCTGAGAGAGCACTTTCTGAGGTACTGAGGGAGCAATTTCAGACGTACTGAGGAATTGAGGTAGCAGTTTCAGAGGTATTGAGGGACCATTTTCTGACGTATTGAGAGAGCACCTTCTGAGGTATTGAGGGAGCACCTTCTGAGGTATTGAGGGAGCACTTCTGAGGTGTTGAGGGAGCACTAGCTGAGGTATTGAGGGACCACTTTCTGAGGTACTGAGGAAGAACTATCTGAGGTATTGAGGGAGCACTTTGAGGTACTGAGGCAGACTATCTGAGGTACTGAGGGAGATCCATCTGAGGTATTGAGGGAGCACTTTTCTGAGGTATTGAGGGAGCACTTTCTGAGGCATTGAGGTAGCACTTACTGAAGTACTGAGGTAGCACTTTCTGAAGTACTGAGGGAGCACTTTCTGAGGTATAGAGGGACCACTTTCTGAGGAAATGAGGCAGCATTTTTTGAGGTATTGAGGGAACACTATCTGAGGTACGGAGGAAGCACTTTCTGAGGGTATTGAATCACTTTCTGAGGTATTGAGGGAGAACTATGTGCTGTATTGTGGGAGCTCTTTCTGAGTACTGAGGGAGCACTATCTGAGGAATTGAGGAGCATTATCTGAGGTATAGAGGGAGAACTATCAGAAATATTGAGAGAGCACTTTCTGAGGTACTGAGGTGGCAATTTCTGAGTTATTGAGGGAGCACTGTCTGAGGTATAGAGGGAACATTTTCTGAGGTATTGAGGGAGCACTTTCTGAGGTATTGAGGAGCACTGTCTGAGGTACTGAGGGAGAACTTTCTGAGGTATTGAGGGAGAACTATCTGAGGTATTGAGGGATCATTTTTTTACGTATTGAGGGCGCACTTTCTGAGGTACTGAGGGAGCACTTTCTGAGTTACTGAGTGAGCATTTTCTGAGGTATTGAGGGAGCACATTCTGAGGTACTGAGTGAGAACTATCTGAGGAATTGAGGGAACACTTTCTGAGGTACTGAGGGAGATCTATTTGAGGTATTGAGGAAGCATTTTCTGAAGTATTGAGGAAGCATTTTCTGAGGTATTGAGGGAGCACTTCCTGATTTAATGTGGGAGAACTTTCTGAGGTACTGAGGGAGCATTTTATGAGGTAGTGAGGGAGCACTTTCTGAGGTACTGAGGGAGAACTATGTGATGTATTGTGGGAGCTCTTTCTGATATACTGAAGGAGCACTTTCTGAGGTACTGAGGGAGAAATTTCTGCGGTATTGAAGGAGCACTTTCTGATGTACTGAGGACGCACTATTACTGAGGTATTGAGGGAGCACTATCTGAGGTATTGAGGGGGAACTTTCTGAGGTACTGAGGGAGAACTTCCTGAGGTATTGCGTGAACATTTTCTGAGGTACAGAGGGAGCACTTTCTGAGGTACTTAGGATGCACTATCTGAGGTATTGAGGGAGCACTATCTGAGGAATTGAGAGAGCATTATCTGAGGTATTGAGGAGCTCTTTCCAAGGTATTGAGGTATAGAGGGAGAATTATCTGAAATAGTGAGGGAGCACTTTCTGAGGCATTGTGGGAGCACTTTGAGGTACTGAGGGAGCACTATATGAGGTATTGAGGGAGCACTTTAAGTGGTATTGAAGGAGAACTATCTGACGTATAGTGGGAGAATCATCAGAGATATTGTGGGAGCAATTTCTGAGTATTGTTGGAGCACTATCTGAGGTACTGAGTGATCACTTTCTGAGGTACTGAGTGATCACTTTCTGAGGTACTGAGGGAGCACTATCTGAGGTACTGAGGGAGCAGTATCTGAGGTATTGAGGGAGCACTGTCTGAGGTATTGAGGGAGCACTATCTGAGGTATTGAGGGAGAACTATCTGAGGTATTGCGTGAACATTTTCTGAGGTACAGAGGGAGCACTTTCTGAGGTACTTAGGATGCACTATCTGAGGTACTGAGGGAGCACTTTATGAGGTGCTGAGGGATCACTGTCTGACGTATTGTGGGAGCGCTTTCTGAAGTACTGGGGAGCGCGTTCTGAGGTATTGAGGGAGCACTTTCTCTGGTACTAAGGGAGCACTACCTGAGGTATTGAGGGAGCACTATCTGACTAACTGAGGGAGCATTATCTGAGGTATTGAGGGAAACTATCTGAGGTATTGAGGGAGAATTATCTGAGGTTTTGAGGGTGAAATATCTGATGTACTGAGGGAGCAATTTCTGAGGTACTCTGGAAGGTCTTTCAGATGACTGAGGGGGAACTTTCTGAGGAATTGAGGGAGCACTTAATGAGGTGCTGAGGGAGAACTATCTGAGGTACTGTCGGAGCACTTTCTGATGTACTGAGGGAGCAATTTCTGAGATACTGAGGGAGCACTTTCTGAGGTACTGAGGGAGAACTATCTGACATATTGAGGGAGAACCATCTGGGAAATTGAGGGAGCACTTTCTGAGGAACTTAGGGAACACTTTCTGATGTTTTGTGGGAGCATTTCTGAGGTACTGAGGGAGCACTTTCTCTCAATCTCTGTCTCTCGCCCCTTTCTCTCAATCACTCTCTCACTCTCCCCTCCCTATCTCTCTCTCTCTCGCACTCCCCTCTCTCTCTCGCCCCCTCTCTCTCTCTCGCTCCCCTCTCTCTCTCGCCCCCTCTCTCTCTCTCGCCCCCTCTCTCTCTCGTCCCCTCTCTCTCTCTCGTCCCCTCTCTCTCTCTCGCCCCCTCTTTTCTCTCGCCTGCTCTCTCTTGCACCCCCTCTCTCTCTCGCCCCCACCTCTCTCGCTTGCCCCCTCTCACTCTTTCGCCCCCTCTATCGACACCCCCTCTCTTTCTCGTCCCACTCTCTCTCTCGCCCACCTCT
>NW_026868343.1:5000-10000 GCF_020745735.1 Hemiscyllium ocellatum
CGCCCTGTATCCATCCCCAAACTAATCCCACTGTCGCCCCGCTCTCTCCCCATAGCCCTGTATCCATCCCCAAACTAATCCCACTGTCCCCCGCTCTCTCTCTCCCCATAGCCCTGTATCCATCCCCAAACTAATCCCACTGTCCCCGCTCTCTCCCCATAGCCCTGTATCCATCCCCAAACTAATCCCACTGTCCCCGCTCTCTCCCCATAGCCCTGTATCCATCCCCAAACTAATCCCACTGTCCCCGCTCTCTCCCCATAGCCCTGTATCCATCCCCAAACTAATCCTATCTTGTCTCTGTCTCTCTGTCTGTCTGTCTCCCCCACCCCTCTGTCTCTCGGTCACTGTCTCTCTCTCTCTCTGTGTCTCACTCTGTTTCTTAGAGTTTCCGTGTCTCTCTTTTATTCTCTCTCTCTCTCCTTCTCTCTCTCTCTCTGTGCACACGTGTCTTTAACTTTCCCTCTGTTTATCTGTCTCTCTCTCTCTCTCCATTTTCTCTACCTCTCTCCTCTCTGTCTTGTTCTCTTTCTCTGTCTCTCTCTCTCACTCCACCCCCGCCGCCCCCGTCTCTCTCTCTCTCTGTCTCTCTCCCTCCCTCTCCCTCTCTCAGACGGCCAGGTCCTGACGAGGGGAGTTTGATGTTGATCAGAGCTAGCCGAGAGGAGATATCGTGTCCCCCACTTCCCGTTGCCCCTCTGTCGGGGGTGACAGCACCTACCTCAGCTCCGGGATTCCCAGTCGGACCGATTCACGGGGCTCGCTCTTCCACACTTCGCAAAATGCTGCTGTCCCCTGGCTCTCTTTGGAGAAACTCAGGGAGTGCTGTGATTTCTCTCTCCGTCTCTCTCTCGCTCTCTGTCTCAGTCTCTCTCTGTCTCTCTCTCTCACGCTCTCTCTCTCTCCGTCTCTCTCTCTCCGTCTCTCTCTCTCTCCGTCTCTCTCTCTCTCCGTCTCTCTTCGTCCCACTCTCTCCCTCTCTCTCTGTCCCCCTCTCTCTCTGTGTCTCTCTCTCTCTCTGCCTGCGTCTCTGTCTCTCTCTCTCTCTCCGTTTCTGTTTCTCTCTGTCTCTGTCCCTCTCTCTCTCTCCGTCCCACTCTCTCTCCCTCTCTCTGTCTCCGTCCCTCTCTCTCTGTCTCTTTCTCTCTCTGCCTCTCTCTCTCTCTCTCTCACTGTCGCTCTATCTGTCTCTCTGTCTCTATCTCATTGTCTCTTTCTGTCTCTCTCTCCCTATGCCTCAGCGTCTCTCGCTCTGTTTTCTCTCTCTATCTATCTCTCGCCCTCTGTCTCTCTCCCCCTCTCTGTCTCTCTCTCTCTGTCTCTGTCTCTTTCTCTCTCTGTCTCTGTCTCTCTCTGTCTCTGTCTCTCTCTCTGTCTCTGTCCCTCTCTCTGTCTCTGTCCCTCTCTCTCTGTCTCTTTCTATCTCTCGCCCTCTCTCTGTCTCTGTCTCTCTCTCTGTCTCTGTCCCCCTCTCTAGTGTGTTTACTTGCCTGACGGAAACTCCGTGATTTGGAGCAAGTATTTAAAAGAGAAACATTGATCATAATCTCTGAGAATAGCAGCAATTACCGAGAGAGAGAGCGCGCAATCTCCTGGGGAAAGGGAGGGAGACGGGCTGTTGACAGAAATTGAATGAATTCACGACAAAAATCAGAAACACCTCCACTTAAATCACGGTCTGTAAGCAAAACAGACACAGAGAGAGAGAGAGAGAGAGAGAGAGAGAAACATCCTGGGGGTCCCCATTGAGAGAGAATCTAACCATCGCCCCCTTGACGTTCAATGGTGTTACCGTCACTGAATCCCCCCCCCCCCACTATCACCATCCTGGGGGTCCCCATTGAGCCGAAACTGAGCCCCATCTCCATCCAGCGGGAGCAGGAGCAGGTCAGAGGCCGGGAATCCCGCAGCGAGCGACTCCCACCCTCCCGACTCCCTCTACCTCACCGTCGCCAAGTCAGGGGCATACTCCCCCGCTCACCCCAGACGGAGGGAGGGTGGGGGTGTCGGATGAGACTGGAGAAGCTCCCTGCCATCTCGGGGGAGGGGGTGCGGGGTTGGGAAATGGAGCAGCCCTCCTCCCTCTCCCACACCCCCCCCACCCTCACTCGCCTTGAAAACTGACCCCCTCACCTTTGGGACTCCCTCCCTCCCAGCACGGCCCCCTTCCCAACTTCTCTCACACACACACACACACACACGCACGCGCGCACCACCCTCCCAGTTTTTGATGCCCAAGAAAGCTGGCTAGAAACACGAGAACAGCTCGCAAGAGTTCCCGAACTCGGAGTCAGCGAGCCAGCCTCAATGCTCGCTTTCCCTACGGATGTCCGGGGGGTGGGGAAATGAAAGGTAAATGCTTCTAGACCTCATCCCTAATTTGGAAAGGGGGGGGGGGCAGGGTATGGGAACTTTTTTTTCCTTCTCTCTCTTCAAAAGCCATATGCGGCCGGTCAGTTGGACCTAGGTCTGGCTCCCCCAGCCATGCTTTGGTCTTGGAGAAGTGATTTACCTCCCCCTCCCTCCCGTAACCCCTAAAAATCGCACCAGCGCCCTCCCGTTCCCTCCTCCCTCCCGACACTCGGCTCCCCCAAACCCCTTTGCCCGTTCATCTGCGCCTCCAAACCCCTCATATCACCTTCTCCTCAGGAGGCTTGGAAAAATTTGCCCGTTTTTAGATCCCTCTCTCTCTCTCTTTTTCCCCCCCCCCGTTCCAATGCCCTACTTGACAGAATGAACGGCGTTTATGGAAACGAAGGCGAAAATGACCCTCAAACTCTGCGGGAAAAGAGGGAAGCGATTGCCAGGCCCCTGGCTGAGATAATCGTATCATCGATAGCCACAGGCGAGGTGCCGGAAGACTGGAGGTTGGCTAAGGTGGTGCCACTGTTTGAGAAGGGCGGTCAGGACACGCCAGGGAACTACAGACCGGCGAGCCTGACCTGGGCGGTGGGCAGGTTGTTGGAGGGAATCCCGAGGGACAAAGGCAAGGACTGATGAGGGAGGGTCGAAAACTCGATTGAAGGAGGAACAAAGAGGGTTGATGAGGGCAGAGCGGTGGAAGTGGTACATTTAGGATTTGGGAAGGCTTTTGACACGAGGTAGATCTCCCGGGATACAGGGAGAACTAGCCATTCAGAGACAGAGCTGGCTCAGAGGAAGAGGACAGAGGGTGGTGGTGGTGGAGGGTTGGTTTTCGGACTGGAGGCCTGGGCCCAGTGGAGGGCCACAAGGATCGACGCCGGGCCCTCTACTTTTCGTCATTGATATAAACGATCGGGATGTGAGCGTGAGGGGTCGAGTTAGTACGGTTGTAGATGGTGCCAAAGTTGGGGGTGGAGTGGGCAGGGCTCCCTCAGATTACAACAGGATCTGTACTCGCTCTCTGTATCGTACACTCACACACACACACTCTCTCTCTGTATCGTACACACACTCACATACACACTCTCTCTCTGTATCGTACACACACACACACACTCTCTCTCTCTCTGTATCGTACACACACACACACACTCTCTCTCTCTCTGTATCGTACACACACACACACACACTCTCTCTCTCTGTATCGTACACACACACACTCTCTCTCTGTATTGTACACACACACACACACACTCTCTCTCTCTGTATCGTACACACACACACACACACTCTCTCTCTCTGTATCGTACACACACACACACACACTCTCTCTCTCTCTGTATCGTACACACACACACACACTCTCTCTCTCTCTGTATCGTACACACACACACACACACACTCTCTCTCTCTGTATCGTACACACACACACACACACACTCTCTCTCTCTGTATCGTACACACACACACACACTCTCTCTCTCTGTATCGTACACACACACACACACTCTCTCTCTCTCTGTATCGTACACACACACACACACACACTCTCTCTCTCTGTATCGTACACACACACACACTCTCTCTCTCTCTGTATCGTACACACACACACACTCTCTCTCTGTATCGTACACACACACACACACTCTCTCTCTGTATCGTACACACACACACACTCTCTCTCTCTCTGTATCGTACACACACACACACACACACACACACACACACACTCTCTCTCTCTGTATCGTGTACACACACACACACACACTCTCTCTCTCTGTATCGTACACACACACACACACTCTCTCTCTCTGTATCGTACACACACACACACACACTCTCTCTCTCTGTATCGTATACACACACACACACACTCTCTCTCTCTGTATCGTACACACACACACACACACACTCTCTCTCTCTGTATCGTACACACACACACACTCTCTCTCTGTATCGTACACACACACACACACACTCTCTCTCTCTGTATCGTACACACTCACACACTCTCTCTCTGTATCGTACACACACACACACATACACTCTCTCTCTGTATCGTACACACACACACACACACACACACACTCTCTCTCTCTGTATCGTGTACACACACACACACACACTCTCTCTCTCTGTATCGTACACACACACACACACACACTCTCTCTCTCTGTATCGTACACACACACACACACACACTCTCTCTCTCTGTATCGTACACACACACACACACACTCTCTCTCTCTGTATCGTATACACACACACACACACTCTCTCTCTCTGTATCGTACACACACACACACACACACTCTCTCTCTGTATCGTACACACACACACACACACACACACTCTCTCTCTCTGTATCGTACACACACACTCTCTCTCTCTCTGTATCGTACACACACACACACACACACTCTCTCTCTCTGTATCGTACACACACACACACTCTCTCTCTGTATCGTACACACACACACACACACACTCTCTCTCTCTGTATCGTACACACTCACACACTCTCTCTCTGTATCGTACACACACACACACATACACTCTCTCTCTGTATCGTACACACTCACACACACACTCTCTCTCTGTATCGTACACACTCACACACACACACTCTCTCTGTA
>NW_026868343.1:15000-20000 GCF_020745735.1 Hemiscyllium ocellatum
GTACACACACTCACACTCTGTATCGTACACACACTCACACACTCTCTCTCTCTGTATCGTACACACACACACACACACTCTCTCTCTGTATCGTACACACACACACACTCTCTCTCTGTATCGTACACACACTCACACACTCTCTCTGTATCGTACACACACACACACACACACACTCTCTCTCTCTGTATCGTACACACACACACACACTCTCTCTCTCTCTGTATCGTACACACACACACACTCTCTCTCTCTCTGTATCGTACACACACTCACACACTCTCTCTCTCTGTATCGTACACACACACACACACACACACACACACACTCTCTCTCTCTGTATCGTACACACACTCACACACTCTCTCTGTATCGTACACACACACACACACACACACTCTCTCTCTCTGTATCGTACACACACACACACACACTCTCTCTCTGTATCGTACACACACACACACTCTCTCTCTGTATCGTACACACACTCACACACTCTCTCTGTATCGTACACACACTCACACACTCTCTCTGTATCGTACACACACTCACACACTCTCTCTGTATCGTACACACACACACACATACACACACTCTCTGTATCGTACACACACTCACACACTCTCTCTGTATCGTACACACACACACACACACACTCTCTCTCTGTATCGTACACACACACACACACTCTCTCTCTCTCTCTGTATCGTACACACACTCACACACTCTCTCTCTCTGTATCGTACACACACTCACACACTCTCTCTCTCTGTATCGTACACACACACACACACACTCTCTCTCTGTATCGTACACACACACACACACACACACACTCTCTCTCTGTATCGTACACACACTCACACACTCTCTCTGTATCGCACACACACACACACACACACACTCTCTCTCTCTGTATCGTACTCACACTCACACACACACACAAACTCTCTCTCTGTATCGTACACACTCACACACACTCTCTCTCTGTATCGTACACTCACACACACACTCTCTCTCTGTATCGTACACACACTCACACACTCTCTCTCTCTGTATCGTACACACACACACACACACACACACTCTCTCTCTCTGTATCGTACACACACACACACACACTCTCTCTCTGTATCGTACACACACACACACACACTCTCTGTATCGTACACACACACTCTCTCTGTATCGTACACACACTCACACACTCTCTCTGTATCGTACACACACACACACATACACACACTCTCTCTCTGTATCGTACACACACTCACACACTCTCTCTGTATCGTACACACACACACACACACACTCTCTCTCTGTATCGTACACACACACACACACACACTCTCTCTCTCTCTCTCTGTATCGTACACACACTCACACACTCTCTCTCTCTGTATCGTACACACACACACACACACACACACACTCTCTCTGTATCGCACACACACACACACACACACTCTCTCTCTCTGTATCGTACTCACACTCACACACACACACAAACTCTCTCTCTGTATCGTACACACTCACACACACTCTCTCTCTGTATCGTACACTCACACACACACTCTCTCTCTGTATCGTACACTCACACACACACTCTCTCTCTGTATCGTACTCACACTCACACACACACACAAACTCTCTCTCTGTATCGTACACACACACACACACACACACTCTCTCTCTCTGTATCGTACTCACACTCACACACACACACAAACTCTCTCTCTGTATCGTACACACTCACACACACTCTCTCTCTGTATCGTACACTCACACACACACTCTCTCTCTGTATCGTACACACACTCACACACTCTCTCTCTCTGTATCGTACACACACACACACACACACACACTCTCTCTCTCTGTATCGTACACACACACACACACACTCTCTCTCTGTATCGTACACACACACACACACACTCTCTGTATCGTACACACACACTCTCTCTGTATCGTACACACACTCACACACTCTCTCTGTATCGTACACACACACACACATACACACACTCTCTCTCTGTATCGTACACACACTCACACACTCTCTCTGTATCGTACACACACACACACACACACTCTCTCTCTGTATCGTACACACACACACACACACACACTCTCTCTCTCTCTCTCTGTATCGTACACACACTCACACACTCTCTCTCTCTGTATCGTACACACACACACACACACACACACACTCTCTCTGTATCGCACACACACACACACACACACTCTCTCTCTCTGTATCGTACTCACACTCACACACACACACAAACTCTCTCTCTGTATCGTACACACTCACACACACTCTCTCTCTGTATCGTACACTCACACACACACTCTCTCTCTGTATCGTACACTCACACACACACTCTCTCTCTGTATCGTACTCACACTCACACACACACACAAACTCTCTCTCTGTATCGTACACACTCACACACACTCTCTCTCTGTATCGTACACTCACACACACACTCTCTCTCTGTATCGTACACTCACACACACACACTCTCTCTCTGTATCGTACACTCACACACACACTCTCTCTCTGTATCGTACACTCACACACACACTCTCTCTCTGTATCGTACACTCACACACACACTCTCTCTCTGTATCGTACACTCACACACACACTCTCTCTCTGTATCGTACACTCACACACACACTCTCTCTCTGTATCGTACACTCACACACACACTCTCTCTCTGTATCGTACACTCACACACACACTCTCTCTCTGTATCGTACACTCACACACACACTCTCTCTCTGTATCGTACACTCACACACACACTCTCTCTCTGTATCGTACACTCACACACACACTCTCTCTCTGTATCGTACACTCACACACACACTCTCTCTCTGTATCGTACACTCACACACACACTCTCTCTCTGTATCGTACACTCACACACACACTCTCTCTCTGTATCGTACACTCACACACACACTCTCTCTCTGTATCGTACACTCACACACACACTCTCTCTCTGTATCGTACACTCACACACACACTCTCTCTCTGTATCGTACACTCACACACACACTCTCTCTCTGTATCGTACACTCACACACACACTCTCTCTCTGTATCGTACACTCACACACACACTCTCTCTCTGTATCGTACACTCACACACACACTCTCTCTCTGTATCGTACACTCACACACACACTCTCTCTCTGTATCGTACACTCACACACACACTCTCTCTCTGTATCGTACACTCACACACACACTCTCTCTCTGTATCGTACACTCACACACACACTCTCTCTCTGTATCGTACACTCACACACACACTCTCTCTCTGTATCGTACACTCACACACACACACACACACTCTCTCTCTCTCTCTCTGTATCGTATACACACACACACTCACACACTCTCTCTGTATCGTACACACACACACACACACTCTCTCTCTGTGTATCGTACACACACACACACACTCTCTCTCTCTGTATCGTACACACACACACACACTCTCTCTCTCTGTATCGTACACACACACACACACACTCTCTCTCTCTGTATCGTACACACACACACACACTCTCTCTCTCTGTATCGTACACACACACACACACACTCTCTCTCTCTGTATCGTACACACACACACACACTCTCTCTCTCTGTATCGTACACACACACACACTCTCTCTCTGTATCGTACACACACACACACTCTCTCTCTGTATCGTACACACACACACACTCTCTCTCTCTCTCTCTGTATCGTACACACACTCACACACTCTCTCTCTCTGTATCGTACACACACTCACACACTCTGTATCGTACACACACACACACACACACACACTCTCTCTCTCTGTATCGTACACACACTCACACACACACACAAACTCTCTCTCTGTATCGTACACACTCACATACACACTCTCTCTGTATCGTACACACTCACATACACACTCTCTCTCTGTATCGTACACACTCACATACACACTCTCTCTCTGTATCGTACACTCACACACACACTCTCTCTCTGTATCGTACACTCACACACACACTCTCTCTCTGTATCGTACACTCACACACACACACACACTCTCTCTCTCTCTGTATCGTACACACACACACACACTCTCTCTCTCTCTGTATCGTACACACACACACACACTCTCTCTCTCTCTGTATCGTACACACACACACACACTCTCTCTCTCTCTGTATCGTACACACACTCACACACTCTCTCTCTCTGTATCGTACACACACTCACACACTCTCTCTGTATCGTACACACACACACACACACACTCTCTCTCTGTATCGTACACTCACACACACACACACACTCTCTCTCTCTGTATCGTACACACACACACACACTCTCTCTCTCTCTGTATCGTACACACACACACACACACACACACACTCTCTTTCTCTGTATCGTACACACACACACACACACTCTCTCTCTCTGTATCGTACACACACACACACACTCTCTCTCTCTGTATCGTACACACACACACACACACTCTCTCTCTCTGTATCTCACACACACACACACACACACTCTCTCTCTCTCTGTATCGTACACACACACACACACACACTCTCTCTCTCTCTGTATCGTACACACACACACACTCTCTCTCTCTGTATCGTACACACACACACACACTCTCTCTCTCTCTGTATCGTACACACACTCACACACTCTCTCTCTCTCTGTATCGTACACTCACACACACACTCTCTCTCTGTATCGTACACTCACACACACACTCTCTCTCTGTATCGTACACTCACACACACACTCTCTCTCTGTATCGTACACTCACACACACACTCTCTCTCTGTATCGTACACTCACACACACACTCTCTCTCTGTATCGTACACTCACACACACACACACACACACACTCTCTCTCTCTGTATCGTACACACACACACACACTCTCTCTCTCTCTGTATCGTACACACACACACTCTCTC
>NW_026868343.1:30000-37500 GCF_020745735.1 Hemiscyllium ocellatum
GTACACACTCACACACACTCTCTGTATCGTACACACTCACACACACTCTCTTTATCGTACACACACACTTACATGCACACTCTTTCCCTTGCACACTCTCACAAGCACAGCCTCTCTTTCTCGTGCACACACTCACGCACAATCTTTTTCTCACGCGCACATACTCTCTCTCTCGTGCATGCACACACTTTCTCATGCATGCGCACACCCTCTCTTGTGCACGCCCACACGTGCGCACACACTCTCTGGTGCATGCACACCCTTTCCCGTGCACGCGACACCCCCATAAACACTCTTTCCCGTGCTCACACGCACTCTCTCTTTCGCGTGCGTGTGCACACTCACTCACTCTCGTGCGTACACACATGCAACTGCACACTCTCGCTGTCTCGTGCACTCACACTCAGTCTCTCTTGTGCACACACACACTCACATGCACTCTTTCCCGTGCACACGCACTCTCTCTTGTGCACACGCACAAGTACGCTCTCTTTCTCGTATATACACACACACCCTCTCTTTGCGAAGAAGTCTATGCCCACACCCATTGGCAAGAAAAAATACCCCTCACCCACCTCTGGGCTGCGTCTGCCTGAATCCTTTCCCAAAACCGAAAGGGGGGGGGGGGGGGGAGAGAGAGGGTGAACCCCCTCAGAGATTGGAGACCATAACTCTAAGGACCGTGTTTTCCAACACCCACCCCCCCAATCCCCCCTGTTAATGGACACACAAGTCACATGAGAGAGACAGACCCCCACAGTTTGTAAACAAGTCACAATTTGTTTATGTATTGCCCCCCGAGGTCCCCAAACCAACTGAACGTGGCCCACCTCCAACGTTAGCCGGCTCCTGACCGAGCCGAGTTTTTACTGTTCCACTAGATACAAGTCCCACCCCTAGCAAAACGAGTCTCTCTGCAAACTGGAGGACTTTGAGGTGGATATCACTTCAGCAGGAACACCGTCCCGGTCACAGGAACGCACGCCCGGCAGGGAAGGAGCGCCGCGGCGCTCTCTCGGTGACCGGACTCTATTTCCCCCTGGGCTCGGCGGCGTTCCTCACCACCCACTCGCTTCCTCCCGCCCCACCCTGCCAATTTGCAAAAGCCCCACTTGCCCGTGGGTGTGCATGTGGACGAGAAAGAGAGCGCTTGTACACGTGTGCGTGCACGAGAGTGTGCACGTGCCCAAGAGTGAACGTGTGTGTACATGAGAAAGAGGGTGTGCATGTGAGTGTGCGTGTGCACGAGGAAGAGAGTGAGAGAGCAGGCGATTGTGTGTGCACGAGGATGTGTGCGCATGAAAGTGAGCATGTGTATGCATGCACGAGAGTGCTTGTGCACGCGTGTGCACGAGAATGTACACGTGTGTGCATGCACAAGAGTGATCAGTTGTACGCAAGAGAGAGTGTGCATGTGAGCGCGTGCACGAGAAAGAGTGTGAGCATGCGATGGCGTGTGCACGAGAGTGGGTGTGCACGAGAGAGCGCATGCATGCGAGTGTGTGTGCACGAGAAAGAGCGTGCATGTGAGTGGGTGTGTGCACGAGAGTGTGCACGAGAGAGTGAGCATATGATTGTGTGTGCACGAGAAAGAGTGCGCGCGCCTGCGAGTGTACGAGAAAGGGAGACATCTCAATCTCCCGGCCCGGGGGCAAATCGTCCAAACGGTCAGATTTACATTGAATTGGTTTTCCTCTTTCGAAGCGCCCGGTTGGCAGCAAGAGGGTGACCTCGAGCCGTTTGCCAATAAATTTGTTTCCCCCGCCCTCCCCCAGGCCGTGATCCCACCCCTCGCACAGACCCACGCCTCCCGGGTGTGGGGAACGGGCTGCACGCTCATTTCTGGGTCAGAGCCTGGGGTACAGGGAGTCGGGAGGGTCACGCCGCATCGGCTGAGGACCATTTCTGGACGATCCCGTGGGATTCCGGTCTCCCTCCCCGATCGGGGAGATGTTGGGGAAGGGTTGGGGAAAAGATTTACCAGGAGGTCGGAGGGTCTGGGCTACAGGGGGAGGCCGGAGGGGCGCTGTTTACCCCAGAGAGGGGGTGGCCTTACAGAACAGTTTGCCCAGCTCTCCCCCCCACCACCCCCGTCACCCACCCCCCTGGGCAGCTCCAGACGGTGAGGCACATTCGAGTGGTAGCTACGTGCTCGAAGTGTCCCGAGGTTCGGGGGGAGAGGAGGAGGGAGACTCTGGTCTGCAGCATAACAGACACAGGACCGCACACAGTGGGAGAGAGCGAGCGAGCGAGAGACGCACAGAGTGTGTGTGGGGGAGGGAGAGAGAAGGGGGAGGGAGAGAGAAGGGGGAGGGAGAGAGAAGGGGGAGGGAGAGAGAAGGGGGAGGGAGATATTGAGGTGGTTGTAGGAACAGAAGGCTAAGGTTGAGAGAGAGAGAGAGAGAGAGAGAGAGAGAGAGAGAGTACGAGAGAGAGAGAGAGAGCGAGAGCGAGAGGAGGGTGCCTTGGGCCATTCACTCTGCGTAATCCCACCTAATCCCATGATCATCGTAAAGCTTCAGTGTCTTTGAGCTCAGCTTTCGGAGCAGAATCTCTGCACTGTCTGAGTGGACAGGAATCAGAGAGACAGGGAGGGAGGGAGAGGGGGAGGGAGGGAGAGAGAGAGAGACAGACAGACAGAGAGAGAGGAAGGGAGGGAGAGAGAGAGAGAGAGAGACAGGGAGGGAGGGAGAGAGAGAGACAGAACACAGGGAGGGAGGGAGAGGGGGGAGGGGGAGGGAGAGAGAGAGAGAGAGAGAGACAGACAGAGGGGAGAGGGAGAGAGAGAGAGAGAGAGAGAGAGGGAGGGAGGGGGAGATAGCGGGAGAGAGGACGAGAGAGATGGGGGGAGAGGAGAGAGAGAGAGAGAGACAGAGAGAGAGACAGGGAGGGAGGGAGAGGGAGAGACAGAGAGAGAGAGAGAGAGAGGGAGGGAGGGAGAGAGAGAGAGAGACAGGGAGGGAGGGAGAGAGAGGGAGATTGTGTGTGTGAGAGAGACAGAGAGAGAGAGAGAGAGAGACAGAGAGTGACAGACAGACAGACAGAGAGAGAGAGAGAGCAGCAGCAGGAGGGAGGGTGGGAGCTGCAGTCTGTACCATGAGGGTGACCTGCCCTTCCCAGAGCCTGCTGGCTGTGGGACTGAACTGCGCGGGGCGGGGTAGCCGCAGTCTCAGCCCTCGCCACCAGTTACAGGTGCGTGGGCACCCACAGGGTGCTCAGGACCCTCTGCCCGTCCACGAGAGAGCGGGCTGGCTGTGCTGTTCCCAACCGCACGCTGCCCAACAATGGCAGCCGCTCGGTCCCCTACGTCTGGGAGACGGGAGACGGGAGACGACGGATTCACCTCCCGGTATTCCCACACGGGCTTCTGGCTGTCCTGGGAGGAGCACAGCGAGGGAGGGGAGTCCCCGGGCTCCATGTGCCCCTCGGTTAGACCCGCACTCGGAGCACAGTGCACAGTTCCCCGGTCTCCCCTCGGTCAGACCCACACTCGGAGCACCGTGCACAGTTCCCCGGTCTCCCCTCGGTCACTCGGAGCACCGTGCACAGTTCCCCGGTCTCCCCTCGGTCAGACCCACACTCGGAGCACCGTGCACAGTTCCCCGGTCTCCCCTCGGTCAGACCCACACTCGGAGCACCGTGCACAGTTCCCCGGTCTCCCCTCGGTCAGACCCACACTCGGAGCACCGTGCACAGTTCCCCGGTCTCCCCTCGGTCAGACCCACACTCGGAGCACCGTGCACAGTTCCCCGGTCTCCCCTCAGTCAGACCCACACTCAGAGCACCGTGCACAGTTCCCCGGTCTCCCCTCGGTCACTCGGAGCACCGTGCACAGTTCCCCGGTCTCCCCTCGGTCACTCGGAGCACCGTGCACAGTTCCCCGGTCTCCCCTCGGTCACTCGGAGCACCGTGCACAGTTCCCCGGTCTCCCCTCGGTCACTCGGAGCACCGTGCACAGTTCCCCGGTCTCCCCTCGGTCAGACCCCATACTCGGAGCACCGTGCACAGTTCCCCGGTCTCCCCTCGGTCACTCGGAGCACCGTGCACAGTTCCCCGGTCTCCCCTCGGTCACTCGGAGCACCGTGCACAGTTCCCCGGTCTCCCCTCGGTCACTCGGAGATGTTTAATCATCTTGAAGACAGTAACTAGATCAGCACTTAACATCCTGTAATCCTGCAGATCCAGACGTTTGGGAAGGAATAAAGTTTGACGATCAGCAAGATGAAAGGGAGCCAAATTCAGAGAGAGAGAGAGAGAGAGAGACACAGAGACAGAAAGAATGAGAGAGAGGAGTGCGTGCAGAAGGGGTGTGTGTGTGTGTGTGTGTGTTGGGGAGGGTGGGGATGGGGGTGAAACAGCCTCCTTGCTCACACACCAGCTGCCCACACTCCCTCAGCCCCTGCGCCGACCCCACAGCCCGTCATCCCAGAGAGACATCTGGTCCCTCTCCGTTCTCTTGCAGTGAACGGCCGCAGTTTCATCAGACTCATTCCGGACTCCGAGCTCGGTGCGTTACCTCGGAGAGCGACGTTCCAGGGGGGCACCGACACCCACCCGGCAACGGTCCGAGGGGATATCCACCTCCCTCCGACAGTGTGGCCCTCCCTCAGTACTGGGCACAGGGAGGGAGGGAGGGAGTGTGGGCCTGGATTATGGAGCTCAAGGCCTAGAGTATATCCATCTCCCTCTAACTGTCCCCCCTCTCTCCCCACCCCCAGGGGTCCCGGGATTCGCCATCACGTCAGAGACCCTCTGCGCCCTCCTGCAAGCAGTGAGCTGCCTACTGCAGGGCCTGGCGTTCAGGCTGGCCAACTGGGCGGCTGTGTTCACCGTGCTGGCCGGTGAGTGACCGAGGGAGGAGTGGGGCGCGCGCGGGGCTGGGAGGGGGTGGGGGGGCGTGCTGGACACAGCGCTCTGACCTCTGACCGCCGCCAGGGCTCCTGGGAATGACGGGTCACGTGATGTACGCCACGGTCTTCCAGGTGACGGGTAGACTCGGACCTGACGGATGGAAGCCTCATGCCTGGGACTACGGCTGCTCTTTCTAGTGAGTGCGGGATCCTTCCCTTCGCCCTCTCCCTCCCGCCGCGGTCCAGCACTCCCAGGGACAGGGGGTTAGATACAAGGTAAAGCTCCCTCTACACCGTCCCCCCACTCCCAGGGACAGGGGGTTAGATACAAGGTAAAGCTCCCTCTACACCGTCGCCCCCACTCCCAGGGACAGGGGGTTAGATACGAGAGTAAAGCTCCCTCTACACCGTCCTCCCATTCCCAGGGACAGGGGGGTTAGATACAAGGTAAAGCTCCCTCTACACCGTCCCCCCCACTCCCAGGGACAGGGGGTTAGATACAGAGTAAAGCTCCCTCTACACCATCTCCCCACTCCCAGTGACAGGGGGTTAGATACAGAGTAAAGCTCCCTCTACACCATCCCCCCACTCCCAGGGACAGGGGGGTTAGATACAGAGTAAAGCTCCCTCTACACTGTCCCCCCACTCCCAGGGACAGGGGGTTAGATATAGGGTAAAGCTCCCTCTACACCGTGCCCCACTCCCAGGGACAGGGGGTTAGATACAGAGTAAAGCTCCCTCTACACTGTCCACTGTGCGATGCCCGTGCTGTCAGACGAGGTAGATTCCGGGATTCGGGAGATTGAGGACACACTGTTTTCCATCTCCCCGGCACCACCCGCCCCCACCCTGACCCTGCGCGGGACGGAGATAGGGAGGGATTGGAACAGGAGGGTGAGGGGTGTAGGAGGGTGAGGGAGATAGGGAGGGAGGGATTGGAACAGGAGGGTGAGGGAGATAGGGAGGGAGGGATTGGAACAGGAGGGTGAGGGAGATAGGGAGGGAGGGATTGGAACAGGAGGGTGAGGGAGATAGGGAGGGAGGGATTGGAACAGGAGGGTGAGGGAGATAGGGAGGGAGGGATTGGAACAGGAGGGTGAGGGGTGTAGGAGGGTGAGGGAGATAGGGAGGGAGGGATTGGAACAGGAGGGTGAGGAGTGTAGGAGGGTGAGGGAGATAGGGAGGGAGGGATTGGAACAGGAGGGTGAGGGGTGTAGGAGGGTGAGGGAGATAGGGAGGGAGGGATTGGAACAGGAGGGTGAGGGGTGTAGGAGGGTGAGGGAGATAGGGAGGGAGGGATTGGAACAGGAGGGTGAGGGGTGTAGGAGGGTGAGGGAGATAGGGAGGGAGGGATTGGAACAGGAGGGTGAGGGGTGTAGGAGGGTGAGGGAGATAGGGAGGGAGGGATTGGAACAGGAGGGTGAGGAGTGTAGGAGGGTGAGGGAGATAGGGAGGGAGGGATTGGAACAGGAGGGTGAGGGGTGTAGGAGGGTGAGGGAGATAGGGAGGGAGGGATTGGAACAGGAGGGTGAGGGGTGTAGGAGGGTGAGGGAGATAGGGAGGGAGGGATTGGAACAGGAGGGTGAGGAGTGTAGGAGGGATTGGAACAGGAGGGTGAGGAGTGTAGGTGGGCAGCTGCAGCCTGCTGTCCGCTCTGAGCAGCGGCCATGCCTTCTCCCGGGGGCCGGGTGGTAGCGGCCACTTGCTCCCTCTCGTCCTGGATCCCACCGGCGCCCCCTTCCTGTGGGAGAGCACAGCTTTCCCCCCGGGGGCCCACCTCTCACCCACTCCCCCCGGGCAGTGGGAGCCCTTCTCTGGGCGAGGGAGGCTGTTCATCTCCTGGGTCACTCCCACCCCCTCCCTGCCCCATCCCCAGCCTCCCACCCCCCTCCCAGCCCCCTCCTCCCCACCCCCCTCCCTCCCCCCCACCTCCCCCTCTCCTCGCAGTGGGATCCCACCCCAGCCGCAGGGAGGACAGAATCACTCCAGACTCAATGTGTGATCACACACAGGCACTTTATTTTTACACAGGAGTGTGTGTGCACGCGCGCGTGGGTGTGTGTGTGTGTGTGCACGCGCGCGTGGGTGTGTGTGTGTGTGAATGTGTGCACACGCGCGCGTTGGGGTGTGTGTGTGTGAATGTGTGCACACGCGCGCGTTGGGGTGTGTGTGTGTGCACGCGCGCGTGGGTGTGTGTGTGTGTGAATGTGTGCACACGCGCGCGTTGGGGTGTGTGTGTGTGTGCACGCGCGCGTGGGTGTGTGTGTGTGTGTGAATGTGTGCACGCGCGCGTGGGTGTGTGTGTGTGTGTGAATGTGTGCACACGCGCGCGTTGGGGTGTGTGTGTGTGTGCACGCGCGCGTGGGTGTGTGTGTGTGTGTGAATGTGTGCACGCGCGCGTGGGTGTGTGTGTGTGTGTGAATGTGTGCACACGCGCGCGTTGGGGTGTGTGTGTGTGTGCACGCGCGCGTGGGTGTGTGTGTGTGTGTGAATGTGTGCACGCGCGCGTGGGTGTGTGTGTGTGTGTGAATGTGTGCACACGCGCGCGTTGGGGTGTGTGTGTGTGTGCACGCGCGCGTGGGTGTGTGTGTGTGTGTGAATGTGTGCACGCGCGCGTGGGTGTGTGTGTGTGTGTGAATGTGTGCACAAG
>NW_026868343.1:42500-54909 GCF_020745735.1 Hemiscyllium ocellatum
CAGGTTAGGGTGGGGATTGGCCGTGCTAAATTACCCATAGTGCCCAGGGATGTGTGGGTTAGGGTGGGGGATTGACCGTGCTAAATTACCCATAGTGCCCAGGAATGTGCGGGTTAGGGTGGGGGATTGACCGTGCTAAATTACCCATAGTGCCCAAGGATGTGCAGGTTAGGGTGGGGGATTGGCCGTGATAAATTACCCATAGTGCCCAGGGATGTGCGGGTTAGGGTGGGGGATTGGCCGTGCTAAATTACCCATAGTGCCCAGGGATGTGCGGGTTAGGGTGGGGGATTGGCCGTGCTAAATTACCCATAGTGCCCAGGGATGTGCGGGTTAGGGTGGGGGATTGGCTGTGCTAAATAACCCATCTCCTTCTGACAGTGCGGCCCTCCCTCAGTACTGGGCGCCAGGAGGGAGGGAGGGAGTGTGGGCCTGGATTATGGAGCTCAAGGCCTAGAGTATATCCATCTCCCTCCGACAGTGTGGCCCTCCCTCAGTACTGGGCACCGAGAGGGAGGGAGGGAGTGTGGGCCTGGATTATGGAGCTCAAGTCCCAGGGATGTGCACCTTAGGGTGGATTGGCCAGGCTAAGTTACCCGTAGTGCCCAGGGACACACAGGTTGGGGGGGGAGAGTGGCCGTATTAAATGACCCATAATGTTAGGTGCACGACTCAGAGGCAATTGGGTCCGGGTGGGTTATTCTCCACCACGTCGACGTGAACTTGTTGGGCCAAATGGCCTGTATACGCAATGTAGGGAATCTAATCTGGTTTACTAAATCACGGGGGGGGGGGAACGTGGATAGGGTAAATATAGACAAGGTCTCCCCACCTCGCCCCTCCAAAAGCATGGAGGGGGAAGAGTCCAGAACTCGAGGGGACATGGGTTTAAGGGGATGGGTGTGTGTATGTGTGTGTGTGTGTGTGTGTGTGCCCCACCACCAAGGATATATTTCCCTCCCCTCCCCCATCAGCGTTCCGCAAGGACCACTCCCTTCGTGACTCCCTTGTCAGATCCACACCCCCCACCAACCCAACCTCCACCCCCGGCACCTTCCCCTGCAACCGCAGGAAATGTAAAACTTGCGCCCACACCTCCACACTCACTTCCCTCCAAGGCCCCAAGGGATCCTTCCATATCCGCCACAAGTTCACCTGTACCTCCACACACATCATCTATTGCATCCGCTGCACCCGATGTGGCCTCCTCTATATTGGTGAGACAGGCCGCTTACTTGCGGAACGCTTCAGAGAACACCTCTGGGCCGCCCGAACCAACCAACCCAATCACCCCGTGGCTCAACACTTTAACTCCCCCTCCCACTCCACCGAGGACATGCAGGTCCTTGGACTCCTCCACCGGCAGAACACAACTACACGACGGCTGGAGGAGGAGCGCCTCATCTTCCGCCTGGGAACCCTCCAACCACAAGGTATGAATTCAGATTTCTCCAGCTTCCTCATTTCCCCTCCCCCCACCTTGTCTCAGTCGGTTCCCTCAACTCAGCACCGCCCTCCTAACCTGCAATCCTCTTCCTGACCTCTCCGCCCCCACCCCACTCCGGCCTATCACCCTCACCTTGACCTCCTTCCACCTATCCCACCTCCATCGCCCCTCCCCCTAGTCCCTCCTCCCTACCTTTTATCTCAGCCGGCTTGGCTCTCTCTCTCTTATTCCTGATGAAGGGCTTATGCTCGAAACGTCGAATTCTCTATTCCTGAGATGCTGCCTGGCCTGCTGTGCTTTGACCAGCAACACATTTGCAGCTGTGGAATGAGCTGCCAGAGGAAGTGGTAGAGGGGACATGGGTTTAAGGGGATACGAACCCCCTTGAGAGGCAACCTTTTCCCGCAGATGGGTGTGTGTGTGTGTGTGTGTGTGTGTGTGGAATGAGCTGCCAGAGGAAGTGCTAAAGGGGGGGCTGGTACGTTTAAAAGGATTGGGGGGGGGTGGAGGAAACGTGGATAGGGAGGGGGCTAGAGGGTTACGGGCTAAGCGCTGGCAAACCAGGGACTGGGTTCGGTTAGGATATCCGGGCCGAAGGGGGGTCGCGTCCCCTCCCGGAAGGGAGACGAGGGGGTCCTCGTTCGCCAAGAGGCGCTATTGAACTGGGTATCCCCGGATTTTCTCTTCCTGCGGCCGTGGAGCCCAATCTTCCCTTCCCGGGCCGCCCCCCACGAGCGGGCGAGAAAGGCGAGACCTTAAACTGGTGGATTGTGTCTGAAAAGTTAACGGTTGGTGGTTATATATCAATTAAATTCACTTGTCCACCCTCCAATGTTGAGGGACCATTGCCCTTGGACCCGCCCCCTTCCAGCAAGAACGGCCTTACGCCATTGGCCGTGGCGGGGGGGCAAGGGCACGTTCCATTGGTCCGTAGGGACGTCGATCAAACAGCGCAGGTGCTCATTGTGCAATGGACACGTCCGTCAAGACGTGGGCCGGCCCCCTTCGAAGACGTCACAGACAGAGGTTGGTCGCAGCCCGCGATTGGTCCGGAGGGACGTCAGTCAGCGCTGCCACCGCCTGCCCGCGGACGGCCATTGGTCGGGCCGGGTGTCGCTCAGCGGGTCCGGCCCGGCCCGCCCCCAATCGCAACGGATTGGTTGGAAACGTTGGAGGGGAACGGACGCGATTGGAGCGTGGATGGAGTGGGGTAGGGGGGGTCCGATTGGCTGCGAGACGCGTCAATCCAGATCACGCCCCGCCTCCCATTGGACAGGGATGGGAGGGCTCGGGACGCGATTGGTCAGGGTGCACGTCAGTCAGACGCGTACACCAAAGACCCGCCCCCCCGTCGCCAGGCGTGGAGGTGGCGACCGCCGCCATTTTCCCCCGTCGGACCTTCGACCGTTTCCCATCTATTACTCCGTCTTTATCCGCCTCCCCGACCCGACTCACTTTTCTTCCTCAGCTCGGCCTGCGCTTCCTCGGCCGTGGCCGGAGCAGGGGCTGCCTCCCCGGCCGGGGCCTCCTCCCCGTCGCCGGCGGCGGCCGCGGCTCCGTCGTTATCGGCGTCGGCCATCTTGGATTTTACTGATCTCCCCACCAACCTGCCCCTTGACCTCTCCTGGCCGGAAGTGACGCCCCTATCCTGGCACCGCTTCGCCTGGTTCCTGCGGTGCCAGGTGGGCGGCGGCCATCTTTGATGCTGGCAAGCTCCATGACTCAAGGTCCAGGGAGAGAGACCCTTCAGCCCCTTCCCACTCTCGCCTCCCGCCGCCTGCTGCTACCCCAACCCAGGCGCAGCCGGCCCGGGGGAGGCGCCCGAGGGACCTCGGGCCCTCGTCCCGTCCCGAAACGGACAAGACTCCCCGCAGAAACCCGCAGAAACCTTGCTCGCCTCAGGACGGTGGAGCCGGACACGGGGAGTCGGAACGGCACCGCGGAAGCGAAGGGGACGTGGGTGGGGGGAAACGGTTGCTGGGGCAGGGCCGGTGCATCACCGCCGTCGAACTGCCGGTCCTCCCTGCGCGGACGGCGCCGGCCCTCCCGCCGGCCGCTCTGCCTCAGGTGGTCCAATGAGACGTTGGGGTCCGCGTGCGTGGTCCCCCAACCCCAGGGGAGGTGCGGGGAGACTGGACAGTGGGGGGCATGGGGGGGAGTAAGCATCCGGAAATGCCATTCCCCCCCCCGACGGCCCGGTGAGAGGGGGTGACAGGTAGAGAGGGAGCTTGACTATGTGCCTATCCCCCTGTCCCTGGGAGTGGGGGGACGGTGTAGAGGGAGCTTTACTCTGTATCTAACCCCATGGTCGTTTTGTTTATTTGTACGGTGTCCCCAAGGACTGAGCCAGGTGCCTCTTTAAGTTCTCAATTAATATAAAAACAACCTTCCCAACACACAGAATGTTTACTGCAGCACTGTCCAGGCCCACACTCCCTCCCGGTGCCCAGTACTGAGGGAGGGCCGCACTGTCGGAGGGAGATGGATATACTCTAGGCCTTGAGCTCCATAATCCAGGCCCACACTCACTCCCTCCCGGTGCCCAGTACTGAGGGAGGGCCGCACTGTCGGAGGGAGATGGATATACTCTAGGCCTTGAGCTCCATAATCCAGGCCCACCCTCCCTCCCGGTGCCCAGTACTGAGGGGGGGCCGCACTGTCGGAGGGAGATGGATATACTCTAGGCCTTGAGCTCCATAATCCAGGCCCACACTCCCTCCCTCCCTCCCGGTGCCCAGTACTGAGGGAGGGCCGCACTGTCGGAGGGAGATGGATATACTCTAGGCCTTGAGCTCCATAATCCAGGCCCACCCTCCCTCCCGGTGCCCAGTACTGAGGGAGGGCCGCACTGTCGGAGGGAGATGGATATACTCTAGGCCTTGAGCTCCATAATCCAGGCCCACACTCCCTCCCTCCCTCCCTCCCGGTGCCCAGTACTGAGGGAGGGCCGCACTGTCGGAGGGAGATGGATATACTCTAGGCCTTGAGCTCCATAATCCAGGCCCACACTCCCTCCCGGTGCCCAGTACTGAGGGAGGGCCGCACTGTCGGAGGGAGATGGATATACTCTAGGCCTTGAGCTCCATAATCCAGGCCCACACTCCCTCCCTCCCTCCCTCCCGGTGCCCAGTACTGAGGGAGGGCCGCACTGTCGGAGGGAGATGGATATACTCTAGGCCTTGAGCTCCATAATCCAGGCCCACCCTCCCTCCCGGTGCCCAGTACTGAGGGAGGGCCGCACTGTCGGAGGGAGATGGATATACTCTAGGCCTTGAGCTCCATAATCCAGGCCCACCCTCCCTCCCGGTGCCCAGTACTGAGGGAATGCCGCACTGTCGGAGGGAGGTGGATATACTCTAGGCCTTGAGCTCCATAATCCAGGCCCACACTCCCTCCCTCCCGGTGCCCAGTACTGAGGGAGGGCCGCACTGTCGGAGGGAGATGGATATACTCTAGGCCTTGAGCTCCATAATCCAGGCCCACCCTCCCTCCCTCTTGGTGCCCAGTACTGAGGGAGGGCCGCACTGTCGGAGGGAGATGGATATACTCTAGGCCTTGAGCTCCCTAATCCAGGCCCACACTCCCTCCCTCCCTCCCGGTGCCCAGTACTGAGGGAGGGCCGCGCTGTCGGAGGGAGATGGATGTACTCTAGGCCTTGAGCTCCATAATCCAGGCCCACACTCCCTCCCTCCCTCCCGGTGCCCAGTACTGAGGGAGGGCCGCACTGTCGGAGGGAGATGGATATACTCTAGGCCTTGAGCTCCATAACCCAGGCCCACACTCCCTCCCTCCCTCCCTCCCGGTGCCCAGTACTGAGGGAGGGCCGCACTGTCGGAGGGAGATGGATATACTCTAGGCCTTGAGCTCCATAATCCAGGCCCACACTCCCTGGGACTGAAGTACAACCAGAAACAGTCCACGGACTCCACAGCGCCACAGAACAAGCAGTTGGGCTGGGAGTCCGTGAACCACCGCAATCTGCGGTTGCAGGGGAACGCTGCGTGCAGTACGTTCCACCCCAGATCCCCACCGCCCGGTGGCAAATGGGCACGCCAGGGCGTGTCCGGGCGGTGGGTGAGGGAGAAGTGGTGGACGGTGTGCAGCAGCAGTCGATACAAGGCCCGCGTTTTTAACGTCCTTAACAAAAGGAAACAGAATTAAAATTTCGGAGGCGGCTCAGGGTGTGGGGCCCGGGCTCTCGCGGGAAGTACGGGGACCTTGGGGGGCCGATGCGCAATTCCGTCCGGGCTGGGGTGAGCGCCGGACGGGATCCTGCCGCACGCTCGAGCGTCCTCCAACTGGGGGGGTCCGAGCACCGCCGTCTTAAGGCGTCGGATGGCGGTGGCCCACCTACCGGACGCACACCGCTGCCCTGCTGCACCACGTCTCGCGGCAACATCCGGCCCAGGGCGCCCCACCGGCACCCAGCACCTCCCCGACCCTGGTCGCCCTCTCCGCCCTGGCCCTCCCCTCCGACAGCCACTCGGGCCTGCCGGGGGGTAGGCGCGGCGCGGTTCTGGTTAGAGGGTCAGCGCCTAGAGGGCGTCCTCCAAACCGTCATGGCCGACGAACAGGAGGCTGCGGGCCGCAGTTGAGGTTACGCACCTGGCCGGCGGTGGGGGGGGAGAAAAAAATCCGTCGCCAGGGCGCACCGCCGCCGAGAAGGAGGAGGCCTGAGCTAAAGGCCTCGCCGCTAGGCCTGAAGGCCGAAGGTCGCGACCTGGGTGACCGGCTGGTACCGCAACATGGCCGCCAGGGGCCGGTTTGTGGCCAGCGCTCGGCTCCCGTGAGATGGCACTCGGAGCAGGCCCGTCCAGCGGCCTCGGCCCAGCCGAGACCTGGGCCTCCAGCTCCTGCCACTTTGCCCGGCCAGGATTCTGAGGTAGGCCCCCCCCCCCCCCACCTCGGGTAGAGGAGAGGGGTGGTCCTCCAACTGAACCCCTCCGGCAGGGGAGCCCACCCGCCAGTCGCCCGGAAAATTTTGGGCCTTGCTGAAGTATGGGGCCTGGCACTGGCGCGTCCTCCCCGGGTCGGCGGAAGTGAGGAGCTTGGCGTAGGCCGAGAGGGGCCACCCTCCCTCCCCGTGTGCCCGCGCCGAGCCGGAACCAGCCCCCCCCACGCAACCTCCTCCGCAAGAGGCGCGGGAAAGGCTCCCACGCACAGTAGGCCGGACGGGGGAGCGGCCTGGACGCTCCGGGGCGGCGTACGCAAGGTGGGATCCGGGCCACGGACCGCGTCCTGGATGCCCGCAGAGTCCCGGGTAGGGACTCGCCACCGACCCCGGTCAGCTCTGCTAAAGGCGACCAGGAACGTCCCCGAGGCTTTCCGGCGTCCTCCAGGCCGAGCTGCGGCCGGTCCTCCCGCGGAACTCCAGGAGCATCCTCGCTGGACGGGGGCCGGAGAGAACCGGGCCGAGTAATAGCCTCTCCCTCTCCGACTCTTCCCCCCTCCGCCCAGATCCTGGATTTCCCGCCTCTTTGTCCACCCCCTGGCCTACTCCTGACAGAAACCGCGGACGTGAGCCTCAGGGAGTAGGTGGGGGGAGAAGAGCTTCCTCCTCCAGCCCGGAAACGACGGAAAGGAGTCCCGGAACCGCTCGCCTGCCAGCAGCAGGTTGGGAAAGCGCCCAGGGCCCCGAGCCGAACGGAAAGAGTTCCGCCCCTCAACCTCCCCCTCCCCTCCCCACGGACGCCGAACCCGCGCGGGCACCGCCGTGGGTCCCCCGTCCTTGAGGACGCGGTTAAAGTCTCCCCCGAGGACGACGCACTGGCTCTCGGTCGATGGAGTGTAGGCGTTCGCCGACACTGCGGCCCCCTTCCCCAGGTGAAGCCAACGCCCTGGCAGCGGCTCCCTGACGAGCCCCCCCAAAAATCCCCGGCTGAAAAGGCGGGGGCCAAGAAAATGGCCAACCCGCCAGCTCTGAGGGCCTCATGTAGGCCCCACCTCGCCACTCCCAGGAGCCTTCATCTCTCCGTGGCGGTAGTCCGGGTTTCCTGCAGGAAGCAGGCCGCATACCTCCCGTCCCGCCGTGACTCCCTGTTTGCCGTGGACGCTGTGTTTGGCCGTCGTTGTCTCTGCCTCACCACCGGTACGGTTAAAGAAAAAAACAACGTATATATTTACCGGGAGGACGAGAGAGGCACAGAGGTCTCTCGCCCTCACCCGGGAGGGCCCTCAGGAAGTTCCTGACGCGCTTTCCCTCGTTCGCGTCGAGCCCGGGCGCTTGCCGGGGGACGGCCAGGAAACCCTCTCGAAGGGGCTCCAGCGGTCGAGAGCGCCCAGCTGGGCTCTATCCCGGCCACTCCGAGTTTCCCTCGACAAACTCCCCGGAGTTCCTCGAGGTGGGGGGGGGGGAGATCGGTCAGGGTGGGGCAACCGGGACTCGAGAACATCCCCAGGCCTAGGCCTCCGGGGAAAACAGTCTGGGAGGTGGGGACGGCCCAGCAGAGAGTTCGCCGTCATCACCCGCACCACGGCCTACGCGGTTATTAACGTCCTCCCTCCCTAGGGGCCGGAGTAGTTATGGCAGCACAAGGCCCTGCTGTAGGCCCTGGGGGGGGTTGGGGTAGGTCAAGTCGCGGCGCGGGACAGGCCAGAGACGCCATTGGCTCGCCCCCTGGAGGGCTTGGCGACTCTCCCCCAGAGAGGCCGGTGGTAGGGGGTGGGGTGGTGAATTTATGGGCCTTCCCCTCCCCTTTGGGGCCTGAAGTCGCCCCCTACCCCCCCCCCACCCAAGCCTTTCCTGGCATACGATTGGCTGGGGGGGGGGGGGGGAAGGAAGGGGGCGGCGTGGCCAGGGTGGGGAGGGTCAACCGTGTCACTTCCTGCCCCTGGTGATGGTGGGTGGGGCAGGGGCCGAGAGAGAGAGAGATCCCCCCCAACGCCTACCCAGGTTGGTGCCAGGGTGGGGCAGGGCTCAGGCTTAGTGCCCACCCACCCCTCCCCAGGGGCATTGTCGTGCCAGGGGGGAGGGGGCGGGTCTTGGGCTAGGGGGAGGGGAAGGGGATCGGGTGGTCTCCCCATGGGCGGGTCTTCTTCTTGGGCGCCTCCTGTCTGGCCGGACGCTCCCCCATTGGACCAGGGGGACGTTGGTGTTATTAACATGCAGAGATCTCCCTCTCCCATTGGTTCAGGGGGACAATAGTCTTATTAACATGCGGAGATCTCCCTCTCCCATTGGACCAGGGAGACAAGGGTGTTATTAACATGCGGCGATCTCCATCTCCCATTGGACCAGGGGGACAATAGCCTTATTAACATACGGAGATCTCCATCTCCCATTGGACCAGGGAGACAATAGCCTTAATAACATGCGGAGATCTCCATCTCCCATTGGACCAGGGAGACAATGGTGTTATTAACATGCGGAGATCTCCATCTCCCATTGGACCAGGGAGACAATGGTGTTATTAACATGCAGAGATCTCCCTCTCCCATTGGACCGGGGGGACAATAGCCTTATTAACATGAGGAGATCTCCCTCTCCCATTGGACCAGGGAGACAATGGTGTTATTAACATGCGGAGATCTCCATCTCCCATTGGACCAGGGGGACAATAGCCTTATTAACATACGGAGATCTCCATCTGCCATTGGACCGGGGAGACAATGGTGTTATTAACATGCGGAGATCTCCCTCTCCCATTGGACCAGGGAGACAATGGTGTTATTAACATGCGGAGATCTCCCTCTCCCATTGGACCAGGGAGACAATGGTGTTATTAACATGCGGAGATCTCCATCTCCCATTGGACCAGGGAGACAATAGCCTTAATAACATGCGGAGATCTCCATCTCCCATTGGACCAGGGGGACGATGGTGTTATTAACATGCGGAGATCTCCCTCTCCCATTGGACCGGGGGGACAATAGCCTTATTAACATGCGGAGATCTCCCTCTCCCATTGGACCAGGGGGACGATGGTGTTATTAACATGCAGAGATCTTCCTCTCCCATTGGACCGGGGGACGATGGTGTTATTAACATGCAGAGATCTCCATCTCCCATTGGACCAGGGAGACAATAGTCTTATTAACATGCGGAGATCTCCATCTCCCATTGGACCAGGGAGACAATGGTGTTATTAACATGCGGAGATCTCCCTCTCCCATTGGACCAGGGGGACAATGGTGTTATTAACATGCAGAGATCTCCCTCTCCCATTGGACCGGGGGGGACAATAGCCTTATTAACATGAGGAGATCTCAGTTTCCCATTGGACCAAGGGGGAACAATAGTCTTAATCACATGCAGAGATCTCACTCTCCCATTGGACCAGGGAACAATAGTCTTAATCACATGTGGAGATCTCACTCTCCCATTGGACCAGGGAACAATAGTCTTAATCACATGTGGAGATCTCACTCTCCCATTGGTTCAGGGGGACAATAGCCTTATTAACATGAGGAGATCTCACTCTCCCATTGGACCAGGGAACAATAGCCTTATTAACATGAGGAGATCTCACTCTCCCATTGGACCAGGGAACAATAGTCTTAATCACATGTGGAGATCTCACTCTCCCATTGGACAAGCAGGACAAGATTCTTATGAATAGAGGAGATCTCTAGCTCACTCATTGGAACTGGGGTGGACTAGTCTCATTAATATGCAACCATCCCCTTGCCCATTGGACAAGGGAGATCCGCCTCACCTATTGGACGAGGGAGGGAGGGGGGGTTGGCCGTAATGTTACGAACACGCAGAGATCCTCCCCTCGTTCGGAGTGGAACAGTCCCATGACCTGAGGGTGAATCACGATCCCATTGGATGAAGTGAGCGATGGTGTCAGAAACACTCAGAGATCCTCAGGTACCGGGGCAGGGTATAGTGATCTCCTCACGATGGACAGATCCTGTTCTTCTGCCAGACCAAGGGGGGAGGGGCACCAGGGATCCAATCGCTTCAGGGACATGCAGATCCCAAACCCCTCCCATTGGGCTAGAGGGAGATTAGTCCAATTAACATGCAGGGATTCCTCCCTCTCCCATTGGACGGGCGGAGTGGGTGGCACGGTGGCTCAGTGGGTTAGCGCTGCTGCCTCATGGCGCCAGGGACCCGGGTTCGACCCCAGCCTAGGGGCGGCAGGCCGTGTGGGAGTTGGCACATTCCACCTCCCCACCCTATGTCTACGTAGGATGCCCGAAACGTCGATTCTCCTGCACCTTTGATGCTGCCTGACCTGCTGCGCTTTTCCAGCAACACATTTTTCAACTCGTGCTAAATTACCCATAGTGCCCAGGGGTGTGCAGGTTAGGGTGGGGGAATTGGCCGTGCTAAATTACCCATAGTGCCCAGGGATGTGCGGGTTAGGGTGGGGGATTGGCCGTGCTAAATTACCCATAGTGCCCAGGGATGTGCGGGTTAGGGTGGGGGATTGGCCGTGCTAAATTACCCATAGGGCCCAGGGATGTGCAGGTTAGGGTGGGGATTGACCGTGCTAAATTACCCATAGTGCCCAGGGATGTGCGGGTTAGGGTGGGGGGATTGGCCGTGCTAAATTACCCATAGTGCCCAGGGATGTGCGGGTTAGGGTGGGGGGATTGGCCGTGCTAAATTACCCATAGTGCCCAGGGATGTGCGGGTTAGGGTGGGGGATTGGCCGTGCTAAATTACCCATAGTGCCCAGGGATGTGCGGGTTAGGGTGGGGGATTGACCGTGCTAAATTACCCATAGTGCCCAGGGATGTGCGGGTTAGGGTGGGGGGATTGGCCGTGCTAAATTACCCATAGTGCCCAGGGATGTGCAGGTTAGGGTGGATTGGCCGTGCTAAATTACCCATAGTGCCCAGGGATGTGCAGGTTAGGGTGGGGGATTGGCCGTGCTAAATTACCCATAGTGCTCAGGGATGTGCAGGTTAGGGTGGGGGGATTGGCCGTGCTAAATTACCCATAGTGCCCAGGGATGTGCAGGTTTAGGTTACCCCACTATCCCATTGGACCAGGGTAACAATGGTCTCATTAAAATTCAGAGACCCTCACTCCCATTGGACCGGGGTAACAATGACCTTATTAATATGCAGAGACACCCTCTCCCATTGGAACAGGAGAACAATGTGCTCATTAACATGCAGAGACCCCCCCTCTCTCATTGGACCAGGTAACAATGGTCTTATTAACGTGCAGAGACCCCCTGTCCCATTGGACCAGGATAACAATGTTCTCATTAACATGCAGGGATCCCCCTCCCCCATTGGACCAGGATAACAATGGTCTCATTAACATGCAGGGATCCCCCTCCCCCATTGGTCCCGGGTAACAATGGTCTCATTAACATGCTGAGACCCCCTCTACCATTGGACCAGGATAACAATGGTCTCATTAACATGCAGGGATCCCCCTCCCCCATTGGACCCAGGTAACAATGGTCTCATTAACATGCAGGGATCCCCCTCCCCCATTGGACCCAGGTAACAATGGTCTCATTAACATGCAGGGATCCCCCTCCCCCATTGGACCCAGGTAACAATGGTCTCATTAACATGCAGAGACCACCCTCTCCCATTGGACGAGGACAACAATGGTCTCATTAACATGCAGAGAGCCCCTTCTCCCATTGGATCAGGGTAACAATGGTCTCGTTAACATGCAGAGGTCCCCCTCTCCCATTGGACCAAGATAACAATGGCCTCATTAACATGCAGAGACCACCCTCTCCCATTGGACCAAGGTAACAATAGTCTCATTAACATGCAGAGTTCCCGCTCTCCCATTGGTCAGGATAACAATAGTCTCATTAACATGCAGAGACAATCCTTTTCCATGCGAGAGGACCGCCCCTCCCGGTGGGCGGGGCCTCGGCGAGAGAGGGGCGGGGCGGAAGTGAGAGCGGGGACCCGGATGCGGAAGCGGAAGAGGCGCCATTTTGTGAAAGACAGTTGTTGTTGGCGGAAACTTGGAGAGACAGAAGGTGAGAGACGGAGGGAGAGGGAGAGGGAGAGAGAGAAGGAAGGAAGGAAGGA